>NC_057865.1:297712384-298012384 GCF_019393635.1 Dromiciops gliroides | reverse complement strand
CAGAACAAAGGGAGCTATGAGACTGCCCTTGAGTTAGGTAAGTTTCTCACAAATAGAAATTACTTAACTCTAAGTAGAAACTATTTAACTCTAAATGACCCTTTTTACATAATAATATAAACTCCAGGAAGTAAGCGTGGGAATCTTTGGGAGGGGGATAGTTTGTTTGGGAGATACATAAGATAATGAGAATCTAGAATTGACAAAGATTGGTTAGCCCCAGGCAATTCATTGGCCTCAGAATAGTGAATAGGTGAGGATCAGTCAGTTCCCAGTAAATTGAGGTTATCATATTCAAATCAAGATCTTCTTGGTACTTCACTGTTTTCTATATACCATGCTGCTTCCCTAATTCTTCTAGACTCCAAACCTCAGAGACATATTTTACTCCCTCCCTTGTTCATTTGGCTTTTCTAATTTCTCTCATCTATATTCTTCTTTCTATTTCAATGCCACCATGCCCCTGAATTCCTTTATCATCTCTTACTGGGATGCTGGCAGTGACCTTGTAATTGGTCTCCCTTCAACCAGTCTCTTTTCTTAGAGCACAATAGTATTCTTTACATGATAATATATCTTATAAAAGTAGTATTGCATCACAATTATATACTACAACTTGTTCAACCATTCTCTAGTTAATGGGCATCCCCTCCTGAATCTTTCTAAATTCCAGTTCAAATGACATCAAAACCACACTCCAAATGTTCAGTAACTTCCCACGTCCTGTAGAATCATCAGCCATTTTTAATCAAGCATCCAAAGTCTTCTACAACTAGACATTTTTCCTGGTTTATTTTATGCTAGTCCCTTTCATGTCCTCTCCACATGAGCAAATCAGGCTACTGACCATTCCTGTGGTGGGGGCTGGAGGAAGAAATCCCTGTGTCATTGTTCCATCTTTCCCCCTATTGAATTCTTACCCACTGGAAACATGATGTAAAATGCACCTTCTACAAGAAACCTTCCCTTGGCACCCTAGTCTAAGAGTAATTATCTTCTTCAGATATAAAACAGGAGTTTATTTGCACCTCTGTAATGCAAGCATCATTTAATACTGTGTACAGTGGATCTCTGTGATCCTTCTAATAGATAAAATTTTCCTTGGGGGAAGGTACTGAGTGGTTATTAAGCTGGATATCTCCCTCAGGAGCACATAGTAGGTGCTTGATGCAGGCTTGTTGCTTAAATGCCCTGCAGTCTCTTCCAATCCTTTTTGTAACACTCTTCTCTCTCTTCTTAATGCTCCTTATATTTGCAAATACGTTTATAGAAAGTTGCTCATCTTCTCAGAACCAGAACAAATCCTCCTTTTCTGTGAAGGCTTCCTTGTTGCTCCTAGTCAGAATCCATCTCTCCTTATTAAAGAACCTGCCATTTCTCCTCAGTAGCTATCTATGTCTTATTTTTCTTTCACCACTCTTGAAATCACTTGAGCAGCAACATGATAAGAATTTCATGCACATTGGTAGGCTGCTGGGCTCTGAATGATGTGGTAAGAAAAGGCCTGAACTTCAACTGTGAAGAACAGAATTCACATTCCAGTTTTGCCACAAATGAAGCACATAATATTAGGCAGCAAAGCATTAATAGATAGAGAAGTGGCTTCAAAACCAGTTAGATTTTGGTTCAGTTCTGTCTCTCACACATACTGAATGTGTCTGGGCAAGTGACAACTTCTCAGAATCTCAGGGACCTCTCCTAAGATTCTCAATAGCAGAACAGGTACTGACTTGTATTGGCAGAGGAAATTGCCTCAACTGGGAGTTTCCTACCAAGAAAATCCCAGATCTAGTCTCTAAATTTACACAAATTATTTTGGCTTCTCAAAGCATCACTTTCTTACTCTTAAAAATGAGGTCCTTGTGATTCTAAGGTCCCTTCAAGAGCTGTTATTCTATGTTGTGAGTTCCTTTTCATCTATGACATTCTGTGTTCTAAGGCCTTTTCTAAGCTCCAATATTCTATTTTTTAATGTTACTTCTATCTCCAACATTCCATGATCTCAGGTCTTTTTTAGCTCAGTTGGATATAAAAGATTAAGAAGATAGACCATTTAGTAGTCTTCAAGCTGCACTATGATGGGGAGTTATATATGCCAACATTGAGCTTCTACTTTAGTATAAAAATGTCATGGGGAAAATGGGGTAGGGGGTTTGGGTAGGGGATAGGGGTCTGGGAAGGGGGTTAGGAGTTTGGGGTTCTTAGGAATTCCTCTTTAAAGAATTACACCCTCTTGTACACAAAAGCAGTTAGAATGAGATAAGTCATTTATTTAGAGGAAGGGGAAGGGAAGGGAACCCATGAAAGAAATCCTTGGACTTCTCATGAGGAGAAAGGAATGGCAGAGTGTGGTGCCTTGAGATACCAATCTCTTTGAGCAAGAGACTGGCAGGTACTTTTATAGAGGACTGATAGGGGTGACCATCTGACTATGGAAAGTTCCCCTAGTGAGGGAGGACCATGCCCCACTGGTGGTGGCTGGGGGAATTGGGTGAGGGGTGGCTGCAGATCTCTCAAGCCATCTCCTTAGGACACAAAGGCAGCAACCACACCCAAACTTATCTTCCCAGGTTTGAGGGAGACTAGAATGAAGGGTGGAGGTCCCAAAGCTAGCTCAGTCTGATCTGGCTCCACTTATCTCTTTAGGTGTGTCTGTCCTTTGGGTTAGTTTCTCAAGGAGAAGGTTCTTTGATGCACCCCAGAGAACTTCTGGGATGCTATGGGCCCATAACAAAACTTAGGGGAAAGTTTATCCTCTGAGATGGGAAACACAAAGCCCGTATTTTCTATCCCCCCAGATGCTAGTTCCTCCCCAAAAAAATCATCTTGAATTGTGTGTATCGACATTTTTTCTAAGCTTCTGGGTATTGTTAGTCATGAGAAAAAATACCAATTCTGAAGCAATTTTAGAAAGAAATTTGTTTTGTAGGAGGCTAAAGGTGGAAAAGGCTCCATTCCTACTCTCTGCAAGACTTATATTATTTGGGGGTTCTGAGAAGAATACTAACAGATGAATAACATAGCATTCAAGCTCTTTGGTAGAGAGGGCAGTTCCCAGGCAGTCCACTGAGATGTACATCAGCAAGAATAAACATGAAATGCAGATTGAGATGTAAGCATACATGTTACAATTTGGGAAATCCAAAAGAGGCACATTGGGTAATCTAGATGGGATCCAAGCATTCCTTATAGATATATGGTTTCCCTGGGAGCAACTCCAAGGTCAGTCTGACCTTAACAGTAAACTTTGGGGTTAGATAACAATTTCTAGTCATATAAACTAGACTCAAACAATTTTGATAAATCATAAATTTTGTTCACAGTATTAATGTTCTCTCCCTTATTAGAATGAAAGCTCCATGAAGACAGGACTGTTGCATTTTTGTCTCTATCTCCATTGCCTTTCAAAATTCCAGGCATACAATAGGCACTTATTCAATGATGTGGATTAACTGATTGAGGTAGGGCCATGTCAGAGGAGTCTTTAAGGAAACTGTAGACCTCATAATTGTTCCAATGTTTCTTCTTTCTCCTCTTCCTCCTATTTTTCTTCTTCCTATTTTTTTTCTTTCTCCTCATTGTCCTTCATTAGGACTTGAATTTGAAAATATTAATTGAATTCTGAATTTAAGACACCTCATGGTGTCTTAAGATTATTAAGATTATTAAGGATCTCACAAATCAGTAAAGAAATGGAGCACACTGAGGAGAATCATGTTTTCTTTCTACAATCTCAGTCTTCAGACTCTTTGAGGAATTGTTGTCCCTGGTATTTTCTGCTGACATTCAACACTGATATTTTAGCACAAGAATGACATTTAATTCTTGTGTTTTTGTTTAACAATAGTGGATTTTGGTTTTTAGCTTTTTAAGGGGCATGTTTTCTTTAGCTCCTAGACTCTGGTGAACAGAAGCAATTGCATCATGCCTAACCTTCCACTTTTACCACTATTAGATGAGCCAGGGTTAAGCAATTTGATTCAATTCAACCAACATTTACTCAGTGCCTACTATTGGTGGGGCTCCATGTTGACCCCTGTGGAGACAGAAAGATGAATTTCTGTTCCCTGCCCTCAAAGAGATCATGGTCTCATAAAATTCCTAACACACAAGTTATTGTATTCGTTCTCATGGAAAAGGAGAGAGTTATGGAAACGCTATCGGATGAAGATTTCTCTTAGCTATAAACAGTTCCACATACACTGTGATTAGACCCTTTGCTGGTAAGGAACATGACTAGTCTCTTCTTGGGCTCATTCTTTTCAGCTCTTCTCTTAGGGTATCTCTCTGGTGGTTTGACTCCTTCACTAGTGACATCCAGTGAGAGATTACATGGCTAGGGAAGAGGTCTTTCACCCTTTCTCTACAAGGAGGTTTATAAAATGAGTCTCAGTTTTTTGTCTACTTTGGTGTTTCTTCTTTCACTGTAGCTGAAGGAGGCTCTGACCTCATGAGTTTTTCAAGGCCCAGGAATCAAGACTTCAGGAGACCAGGAATAAAGGAAGCAAAGGCCATGCCAGATATTGTAGGCATCCCAATTTCAATGCATTTTACCACACATTGAAAAGCAAGGAGTGACTAAGTCACCAAGCTGTGATGTGAACTTAGCCAGAAATCATGTAGCATTTGGACATGAGTTTGGTGGAACCAATACCATGTCAAAAATATGCTATATCTGAGTCCACTTGACATAGAAACAAAGGTGCTATGGAGAGAGTGTGTGGCCAGGTTGTTGGGGGGAAATGATTGTACTTCTGAAGTAAATATCCCTTTGTAAAAACTGACAAAGGCTCTTCTGGGTGCTCTAATTTAATCTGATCCACTCTATGGCGAGCTCTGCACTGGACACTAGGGAATATGCACAGACAGCTTGAGAAGACCTGACCCCTGTCCTTAGGGATCCCACAACACAGATAGTTCTAGTATAAAATAAGCATAAGTGCAGTAGCCAGGGGTAAAGGTTAGGTGAGGCACAACTAGTTAGAACGAAGTCTGTCTTTGGGGGGACTTCAATAATATATCATCTTCTCAACAGAAGAAACATCTTAGAGACAAGCATGGGCCTGGACTCAGGAAGGCCTGAGTTCAAATCTAGCCTTAGACACTTATTTAGTTTGGTAAGTCACTTGACCTCTGTTTGCTTTAGTTTCCTCATCTGTAAAATGGGGATAACTTCTCATGGTTATTGTAAGGATTAAAGCAGATAATAATCCTAAGGCACTTAGGACAGTGCCTTGCTGTGTGACCCTGGGCAGGTCACTTAACCCTCATTGGCCCACAAAAAAAAAAAAGAAAAAGAAAGATCTATAAAGCTTAGGTATCATCATCATCCTCTTAAAATCCTTGTGTATCATGACAACTATAAGAATATTCTTATACAGATTTTTGTAATACACAAAGATCCATCTTTTCAGAGTTGGGAGGAAATTTATAGAAAGTATAATGTAGTAGAAACAAGAATTTGTAATCAGGACCTGGGTTTGACTTCTGATCCTCTCTGATTGAGCCTTAGCAATCACCCAATTTCACTAAGCCTCAGTTTATCTATAATATGAGAAAACAGAACCTAATGGACTCTAAGGTCACTTCAGTGTCAATCTATAATATTTTTTAACATTCTTCCAATGAAGGGCTCTCGACTCAAACATTTCTGATGACAGGCCACCTAGTTTATATTGTTGGACAGCCCTACTTAGGAAATTCTTCATTAATCATAGGAATTAAAGAGAATGATCTAGGATCCAGTCCACAAGCATGTACAAGACACTGGACTAACCAGTGGAAATATGAAGAAAGGCCACAAATAATCCCAGCTTTCAAGGAGCTAACTCTCTAATGGAGAAGAAAACATACAAATAACTATACACAGACAAGACATATAAAGGAGAAATTAGAGACAATCCTTAGTGGGAGGCATTATTATTCGTGGGCATTAGTAAAGGCTTCTAGAAAGTAAGATTCTAGCTGGGACTTGAAGGAAGCCTGAAAAGCCAGGAGAAGGTTGTGATTGTTGTTGTTTGATCATTTTTCATCATATCTGACTCTTCATGACCCCATTTGGGGTTTTCTTGGCAAAGATACTGAAGTCAACTTTAGCCTATTCTAACTTCAATTCGCCTGACTTTCCTCTTAAATTTGACTTATTGTAAGGAAGAAGGAAGATTAGGAGAAGTCTTCCTAACGGTAGTGTGCTCTGATTATACCATTAGTGTCATCAAAACCATTAATGGTTCCCCATGATCTAGGAAATAAGATATAAAGTGCTGATCCTGGCAATCATAGCTCCCACAGTCTCATTCCAACCTACCATTCCAAGTTTAATGTCTTTCCATCACATGGTATGTATTCCAGTCACTCTATGCTACTCTCTGTCCCCTCTTTCTGGTCTTACCCTCTACATTTCTCATGGTAACCACTATGCCAGAAATGTACTCTCCACTATTCCCCCCTCCCCACTAGCTTTTTTTTTTTTCCTCAGGGAAATGAGGGTTAAGTGGCCTGCCCAGAGTCATACAGCTAGTAAGTGTCAAGTGTCTGAGGCTGGATTTGAAATCAGGTCCTCCTGAATACAAGGCCAGTGCTTTATCCACTGTGCCACCTAGCTGCCACCCCCCCCCCCCCGTAGCTTTTTAAATCCTTTTCCTTTAAAAGAGTTCAGGAACTGCCTCTTTATCAAATCATTACCTGGCCACAACCACCTCCAGGTAAATTTCTTCCTCAAAATTCTTCGAGTGCCTTTCCTGAACCTCTTCTCCACAGATTCAACATTCAGCCTGAGGTTTTTTCCTCTATATTTTATTAGCTCTATTCTATTATACACAACTTGATGGCATCGACAACATCTTATTTAATTTGTATAGCCCCAGTATCTAGAAATAATAACTGAATTTATGTAGTAATTGAAGTTCTGCAATGCTTATTATATATATTGCATATGTACACATATGCTTACAACAGCCTTGTGAGCTTAACACTATAGATATTTTCCTGTTTTGACATATGAGGAAACTAAGGCTCAGGGAAGGTGACAAGGTCATGGTCATGTGATTCTCTAAGTACAAGAGACTGAATTTGCCAACAACTTTCTTGTTACCCCTAGTCCCAGACTCTTACCACTCAATCACACTGCCTTTCAGAATCTAATGTAGAATTTTGCACACAGTAGGTGTCTGGTATATGCATAAACTCAATTGAATATTTAAGCAAAGCAGCATTAAGAATGGCCACTTGGGGAAATAATGTCGAGTGGATTGGTCCATGAGGCAGGGAGTTGGACTGAATGACTTTGGGTCCATTATAATTCCATTATTCCATGACTTTCAGGTTTGGAAGCAGTGCTAACTCTGTACTCTTCAGATAGCAAAGTGCCTTCTTATCTTAGACCATTCATACTGGACAAAAAGTTGGTGGGGGCAGCTAGGTGGCACAGTGGCCAGAACACTGGCCCTGGAGTCAGGGGGACCTGAGTTCAAATCCGGCCTCAGACACTTGACAATTACTTGCTATGTGACCCTCGGCAAGTCACTTAACCCCAATTGTCTCACCACCCCCCCCCAAAAAAAAAGGAAAAAAAAAGATGGTAAGGAAAATCACAACCAGAAAATGCAATCTGATTTATCTAGATGTTACAAGACAAATTTAGCCAAATATAAGATAAAGTTACCTAACCATCAGAGCTATCCAAAAGACAAATGGCTGCCTCTGGAGGCAGTAGGTTCTCCATTGCTGGAAATGTTTAAGCAAATGATGGAAAACCCCTTGTTGAGTGTGATATAGAAGAGATCCTGGGTCAGGAACAGGCTCAATGTCCCTGAAAGCCCTTTCAACTTGTAAGAATTCTGAGGAGTCTTTCTATTAACTTAGCTGGTGGTCTTACCCCCACCCCAGTATATGGTGATGGAAACTAGGAATAGGAAATACTTGAACACTTCAAGTATCTACCATTAGTTTGCTGTGGCCACTCTCTCCACTGATAGAGATTGCAGTTAGCCTAGGATGCCACAGGCAAGTGTGGATAATTGTTGTGCACAGACACCCTCTTGATGAGCCTCTCTTGACTGAGGTTGTTCCTTAAATGACAGACAGACAATCAATTTCCCAGGGTTTGTGGAATATGATAGGATAGAACAGAATATTTTTTCAATGTAAAACATTAATGAAATGAAGGCATTCTATGCAAAGCTTCATATTTATTTAGAAGGGATTAAATTGTGTTTGGAATACTTAAATGGTTCTTGTTGATGAGAAGAAGGGAAGGAAGGAGATGAGAGGGGAAGTTACCCACTCCCTATTATTGAATGTCTTGAAGAGCACTGATTATCTTCAAGGGATGTCTGTTTCCATTGTTGGAGAATGGATTCCTGGGCAGGTACACCTTGCCTCTAAGGACCCTTTCAAGGCTAAAACTCTTTAATTCTGTGAGAAAGGAATAGAGTGAAGGAGGGCAGTGGGGGCAAAGATAGAGAGACAGAGATGGGAAAAGGGAGATGGAGACAGAATACATACAGATACAGAGACTTCTGGGGTGGGTCCAGTGCTCGATTCTTATGAAAGGGCTAGAAAAGGTTCCACCCAAACAATAAAAATGTTCTGTGGAGAGGGAAGAACTGTTAGCCTCTCTTTCATGTGACTCCCCCAGGAGCCACATTCCCTGCAACCACATGCTCACAACAGCTGTTTCACTGAGAGGCCATCTCTCAGTGGAGCCAATCAGGTGGTGCAAGTTGAGGAAAAAGAAAACTGAGACAGGAAAGTTTTCAGTTTGGACTTTGCATTTTAAATGTGCATTTGAAACACTGTTGGAGGCAGGAGAAAAATGGTCAAAGCATATGAACAGGTGGTTTTGAAAAGAAGAAATTCAAGCTACGAACCAAACTATTATATTAAAGCAGTGTATTAAAATATTTTAAGAAAAACTAATTATAGAAATGAAAATTTATAGCAACTTTGAGATTCTGCCCTACATCTATCAGACTGGCGAAAATGGCAGATGTTGGAGGGGCTGTGGGAAAACAGGAACACTGTTAGTAGAATTGTGACTTGTTCCAACCATTCTGCTAAGTGATTTGAAACTATGTCCCAAAAGTTAGTCACCTGAGCATACCCTTTAACCTAGCAATACAATTACTAGGCCAATAACCAGGAGGTACTGGTGAATGTTTAACAACCAGCTTTCTGAAAAACAATGCATATATCATACACTTTTAAGTTTAATCTTCATTATTCACATTTTCTCCATCGCTTTCCTAAATCTAGATAATCAACAAAACAATAAATCAAACTTGGATTTGTATCAGTTACTGATTTTTTTTTTGTGGGGCAATGGGGGTTAAGTGACTTGCCCAGGGTCACACAGCTAGTAAGTGTCTAGTGTCTGAGGCCAGATTTGAACTCAGGTACTCCTGAATCCAGGGTCAGTGCTTTATCCACTGTGCCACCTAGCTGCCCCAATTGCTTATTTTTAAGGTGTTAATGTTTACACAGAAAATTTAACAAATAGTTCTCCCAGGCTGGTACACAATGTTCCAGCACACCCCTGCCTATTACTCCCTTCTCAAAGAAATCAAAGAAAAAGGAAAAGGATCTTTCTGTACTCAAATATCTGTACATGTCTGTATCTTTTTTCATGGTAACCCAATTTTTTTTTTTAAACCAAGGGGCTGTCCTACTATTGAGAAATGACTAAACAAAAAGTGATATGTGAATGTAATGGAATATGATTGTGTCACAAGAAATGATGAACTCAACAATTTCAGAGGAAACAAAAGATCATTATGAATTGACAGAGTAAAATGAGTAGCCTAAGGGGGTACAATTAATACATTGACAATAATATTGTAGAGGGAAATAAGTTGAAAAGACTTCAAGACTCTAATCAACCCAGTGTCCAAAAGAACAAAGATGAAACACACCATTCACCCCCTTACACAAAGGGTATGAACTTAAAATGCAGAAAGAGATCCTTTTTTTGGTAATGACTACAGTTAGAATTTTTTGTTGGACTACGTAGATATATTATCAGGAATTCATTTCTCAGAATTTTATGGGGCATAATAAAAGAGGCAAATTAATAAATATATTAATTACTTGAAAAAAATTAAATGACAATTTTTTAAAGGAAAGATTATGGGAGTAATCAGAAAACACAACTCTGATATTTATTATCTGTAGGATGTTGGACCAGTCACTGACACTCTCTAAACCTCAGTTCCCTCCTGTATAAAATTATGGGTTTGGACATGCTGGCTTGTGAAGTCTTTTTCAAGCTATGATCTATGATTCTCTTGTGATTTTAAAGATGGTTGCTTTGTGATTACTTTGTCACTGATGTGGAGTTTAGGAGCTCCTTATGGTTTCAGGTTTGAGGAATTGAGTGGGACATCAGGCGGTCATCTGATCTATCCCCTTGTTTCTGGAAAGTCCAAGACCTCAGCCATGTCTTTGCCTCATTCTCCAAGGACAGTGAGTGTTCAAAATCCCTTGGTAACCCGGCTGAGCTTTTAGCAATCCTTATTCAATCCTTGGACCATTTTTCTTCCTTTCATCCATCAAGTGTGCCATGGTGCTGGGGTTTAGAACTAACTAACCAAGGGAATGGTGATAATGTTCAGGATGCACAAACACCCTGAGCAAATATCTGACTTTATGACCCTGGTTGTGTGTAGGGATGTATGTGTAGGTGTGTGTGTGTGTGTGTGTGTGTGTGTGTGTGTATGTGGAGGGGTGTGTGTGTGTGGAGAGGTGTGTATATCTATGTCTGTGTGTGAGAGAGAGAGAAACAGAGACAGAGAGAGAAACATGTAGAGAGACAGAGACAGAGGAAGTGGGGGAAGGAGGGAGAGACAGAGACACAGAGTCAAAGAAGGGCAGGTGAAGAGAGAGTGGGGAAGGTGAGAGGAGGTAGGACAGATTAAGCTTTCTCAGGACACAGCCTAGGGCTTGCTCCCACATCTCACTCTGGAACACCACCCCCAGGCACAGTTCCCCCACAGTTCTGGATCTGTAAGCCAGACTGTACAGTGAGTGACAGTTGAGCTGTCAGTTTGCACCTATTCCTGAAGCCTGCTGGAGATCAGGGTCCCTCTCTGCTGCATCTGAAATCCCTTTTGAATCTGGCACACAGCCTCTCCCCATGTTAGGGTGCTTTGTCATCCCCAGGGTTCAAAGACATCTCTCTCTCCCCCTATACTTACCTGGACTAGAAAAATAACTCACTGTGATATGACATTTTTGTGACATAGATGGATGGATGGAAGGATGGCTAGAGATAGATAGATTGAGAGATACATTATGTGTGTACATATAATATGAGAGAACTTATATGTGAGAAAACACACATACAAACACAGGAGAATGGGCTTCAGCATTCTCTGAAATCCTCATTTAGTTTCTCCATAAAGCTCCCCATGGAGTTGACAGCAAGGCATTCCTCACCAAGAACTTGAGTAATTAACATTTTATTCCTGAATGTCCAGGTGGCTTTTGTGACTTTCAGGGAATTGGATGGAAAAGCAGGAGGGAGGAAACCTTAAGAAGTAAGTCCTCAGCTTTACCTGTCCACCTTGTATAACCCTAATGGCCTTTGTCTCTTCTTTTTTAGCATGAAGAGATCAGTAGAAAATGTCCTTGTGACCCTTCTCTCCTAGAATGTCCTGCTACTAGTCTATCCAAGGACCTGCAATTTCTGGAACACTGAGAAAGCATCTAAATCCCTCTATATTCTTGCTCTGCCTGAGGCCTCAGGTAAGGAAGCCATGAGAGAGTCTCTTTGCATGCCCAGTCACAAGGAATATTGCAAGTTGTTCCATTTGCCTTGACTTCCCCACAGCCACAGAACTAAGCAGTAGAGGTGATAAGATTTCTGCCCTGGGCTTCTGATTCCAAGAACAATGCTCTGTGATGATAATACTGTGATAGAGGACATGGTAACAGCTGCAGTTGTGGTAGCAATCACAATAGAAACAGCAGTAGTAGAAGAACAGGAATATCTGTAGCCAAACCAGAACCATCATTTCAATGGCTTGGAGTTAGGTTTTAGGATGCCTTCCCTCCATAACCATCCCATGACACCCATAAGTCTCACACACACGTTTAGTCCTTCCACCTTACAGCTGATGCTTTCTTTGACCTCACAGCAAACTGATAATGCAAAGAATTGGGTTTGGGAATTTCCAGGAAGTTGTTGGTAGAAAAGTTCCCAGAGTCACTTATCAATATCAGACTTGGGTGAAGCTTGGGTAGGGGGACTTTAAACTGAGAAAGGACCTGAGTTAGCCATCTAACATGGCAGAAGAATGGCTCTGAAGACACAGCATATCGAGTTCCATTCAATCAAAAGTTGCAAACATTGTCTGCCTGGCAGAGTTAACATAGATCAGAAGAGTGGAAAGGTACAAACTCATCTGTCTGAGTCTATATGATTCTATGGGCATTAGGACCACTTAACCTAAGTGATTCCATATTGGAGACCTATCATTGTAACTATAACATCAAACAATATAAATTACAGATGAGGAAATCCATGCTAAGAGGTGGCCACGTGCTACAGTGACACCACTGCAAAGCAGCAGAGGCAGAACCAAAAGCAAGATCTCAACTCTACCATGAGTGCCACCTTTCCCACAATCCCAAGATGATGATGAATCTCAATAATGAAGGAAACCGCAGGTTTTCTTCTGGCCTTGCAGGGAGAAGATTGTTTTGCTCTGTTAAGCCTTCAGACCAGTTTTGCTCATAAGTCCTCTGGGGACCCCAGACTTCAACTCTCAGGCTTCAAATCTATTAGCTTTATTTTTTGGGGGGGGTGACTTGTGAATGCTTCAAGGAGGTCTCCATTTAATCCTTTCAAAAATAAAGACAAAGGTCATTTTGGTAGCTGTTGGAAGAGCACTGGCAGATCCCAGCTTTACTGCCTACTTGATGTAAGACAAGAAAGCCACATTACTCTTCTAAGCCTCAGTTTCCTCAAATAAAAGGAAATCATATTTTAAAAATTATAGTAGAGGTGAGGAGACCTTTGAAATCAGAGGATTCCAAGGCAGAATCCCTTTTTCAGGGGCAGCCAGGTGGTGCAGGAGATAGAATACCTGTAGTCAGGAGGACCTGAGTTGAAAAATGGTCTCAAATAATTACCAGTTGTATGATCTCAGGCAAGTGACTTAACCCTGATTGTGCACGTGCGCATGTGCGCGCGCACACACACACACACACACACACACAAATGAGGGGGAGAGACAGACAGACATACAGAGAGAATCCCTTCTTCAACATTTCTAGCAAGCAGTTCCCTTGTTTCTGCTTGACTACCTCCCTCCCTCCTTCCCTCTCTCTCAATGCATCACATTCCACCCTGGGCTGATGCTTCTCCTTAGGGATATCCTCTGTGGATCTTCTTCCTATGTCCTTTCATGTCAAGCAGAACCAAAAAGTCTAAAACTTCTCCCATAAGACAGCTCTTCTTATCCTTGTAAAGAGCCATCATGAACTTTGTATGTCTTCTCTTCTCCAACTTAAACATTCCTTTGGCAAACCCTATATGGTACAACATCCTGGACCATTGACATCTAAAGAACACTCCTCCATGTATTAGCCAGTTCTTTCAAAAAGGGTAATGGAATATCTCAGGAAGATTATTTTGATACTGCATGAATGGTGGAGTAGAGAGAGGCAAAAGTGGATAAAGGGAAACAATTTGGTTGTTATTAAATACTCCAGGATAGAGGTGATGAAAGCTTGGAGAAGGGAATGAGAAAGCGAGTGGATAACAACAATTAATGATGACAACAACTAGTATTCATATAGTGCTTACTATGTCCCAGGTACTATGCTAAGCACTTTACAGTTATTATATCTAATCTTCACAAAAAACTTGGGAGGTAGGTGCTATTATTATCCCCATTTTACAGAGGAGGAAACTGAGACAAACAGAGGTTAAGTGACTTGTCCAGGGTTATACAGCTAGTGTCTGAGGTAGGACTTGAACTGCAATGTTCCTAACTAATCTCAGTGCTCTAGGCACAACATCATCTAGCTGCCTAAGAGCTCCCCAAAAGCCACTTAGCTTCCTGGGAAGAAGGATAGGCATGTAAAAAAAAGTGTTATAGAGTCTAACTCAATAGGATTTAGCAATGATGGAAATGAAGAGCAAAAGTGAGGACTTAATACTGTTCAATCTTGGATGACTGGGAGGATAGTGGTAAACTTAACAGATAAGGATGTATGCGGAAGGAAAGGAGTGGGAGAAGGAACATAGGAGACAGAAAGAAGGATTGAGGAGGAGGAGAGAAAGCGAGACAGACAGAGAGAGGGGGAACTGGACATACTCTGTAGCTTTGAGTCTTCTACCTGCTGGTAGCAATTCAATCCATGGGAACTGATGATACACCAATGGAAAGAGTGTAGAGGTAGGGAAAAAAGATTCAGACAGAGACTTGGGGAATCCCTGCATAAGGGTCAGTGGAGTCCTTGGCTATGCTGTTCAATGCTTTTATCAATTACTTCTACAATGGCGTAGATGGTATGCACATCAATTTTGCAAGTGATTAGAAACTATGAGGGAGAGCTGAAACATTAGAAAATATAGTCAAGATCCAAAAGTTCTCAACAAGAGAGGACAGTGGGATAAATTTCAAAAAGATAGAATTTAATGTGGATAAGTACAAAGCTCTATACTTGAGGTAAATATCTATAGATGTTTATAGTTATTTGTATCTATAGATATAGGAGTAAAGGATGGTGGAAAAATGGCTGGACATCAACATGTGTCAAAATCAAGGGGGTTTTAGTGGACTTTAAATACTCTGGGATCCAAGTGTGGTATAGCAGCCCCTCCAAAAAAATGTTTGGGGGTTTTCCCCTAGGCTGCATTAATATAGAAACAGTATCCAGAATGAATGAAATCATAGTTATGCTCTTTTCTGCCTGGGTACCAACACTATCCCAGAATACTGCATTCTACCACTCCCTTTACACACTGTATGTTCCAGCCAAACTAAACATACTGCATTCCAACAGCTTGTATTTGTGTGGGATGCCCCTGGTTCATAGACACCTCTCCTTCCTTAACCCTGTCCTTCCATCAGATTTTTCATGTTCTCTCTTAGCCTCAGGCCAGGGACCATTTACTCTGTAGTATTACCTGATTCCTGCAGTTGTTCATCTTTGCTCCCTCCTCAAATATTTAAAGTTTGTTTTGTCTCTATTTTCCTCTTCATTCTCCACCTTGAATGATACTGTTCTATGCCCATGAACCCCCCTCCCTCAGAGTGTAAATTCCATGAAAGCGAAGACTACACTATGATTTTATTTGTATCCCAATGCCTTGGGCATAACAGAAGCTTAATGAAGATGTGTTGAGTTGAATTGATTGACTATTTTATGAGTATAATCATTAGTTAAATAACTAACTTTCCTATCATCTAGTTCATACTTCTCCATCTTGTTCCCAAAAATAACATAAAAATGTTCACAGGTTCCTTGGTGAAATCCAAGAATCATATATCTGTAACATTTCCCAACCCACTAATAGAATAAACTAGTCAAAAGGAAATAAGGTTAGTCTGCCATGAACTATTATTGATGAAGTCAAACTGACTCATTAGGATTACCATTAATTCCAGGAGCCCAAGTTCAAAAGACCTTCAGGATAGCCTACTAGCCCAGCCAATAACAAACAAGAAGACCTAGAAAAACTCCAGATGGCCGTCTAGTTTTGTATGAAAGAACTCTAATGAAGGGGACACCAACAACTTCCAAAAAGGTGCATTCCATTTTGGGTGACAGATAATTGGCCCACCTTAGACCTAACCTATCTTGTTCTGCTGAACTTCACATTTTGGGAAAGATATTGAGGTGAAAGTATCACCACAATGAAAGAGAAGGGCACATATTTGGGAGGTGTTGGGGATGGCTCTAATTGTTAAGCACTCCCTTTATTGGGGGCAGCTAGGTAGTAGAGTGGATAAAGCACTGGCCCTGGATTCAAGAGGACCTGAGTTCAAATCTGGCCTCAGACACTTGACATTTACTAGCTGTGTGACCCTAGGCAAGTTACCTAATCCTCATTGTCCCACAAAAAATTTTTAAAATTTCAAAAAGAACTCCTTTATCCTTCAAGCCAACATGGGACTCTGTACAACTTTCACCCATTACTACCAGTTTTGCATCAGATTCAAGCTGAAGAAATCCAAAAGCTCCTCTACTTTACCTCAGGCATATCCTCTTTGAATCTTCTTCCCATCTCTCCATTCTCCTAGTTCTGTCTCTTAATATACCTTTCTTTTTTAATTCTGCTCCAAGCAATACAACCATTTCCTCAAATCAGTTCCTACATGGCATAATCTTCACGACCCTCACCATCCGGGCTCTACTCCTCTGGGGATCTCTAATCCATCAGTCTATTTTCTCCACATGTGGTGCCCAGTAGAACACAATAGGCAAGACATCATTGAATCTGTACCTAGGCAAATCTTGGTAAAATAATCACCCCCATTACTCTTCATTCCAAGGCAGCAATCACCACAGCTTTCTTGGCTGCCATAACACTGTGTTGATTCTCATTGAGTCTCATGTCCTTTTTAAACCTTCCTAAAAACATAACACCCTTTTCTCTGAAGTGTTAACCTAGCCACTTTTTTAAAGGCTCACAAAACATTTTTTTAAATATTTTTTTCTAAATTTTGCCATAAAGTCAAGTTCATTACCCTGTAGTTTGCAAACCTAAATCTCTTCCTTTAAAAAATGTGACAACAGTTCTTTCCTTTTTAATGTGCTCCCATTCTCCATGCTCTTTCAAAGATGAATGGTCCAGGAATGGTCCAGGAATCCCACCTGTCAGTTCTTCTAGGGCTTTCATAAAGCTCATTGGAATTAGAGGATTGACCATGGAGAGAAGTTATATTCTCCTTTATCATCTCCTCACTTCCTCTGACTTTCTCATTGCTCTTAATTATTTTGGTTCTGTCCTTGCCAAGCTTCAGATAATCCTTCAATACCTGGGATTCTCTATACCAATGAAATCACAAGTCCAAATTCTATCTCCTGTCAAAGCTATATTAGGCCAAGGTGGAGAAAATGAGAAAATAAATGACACTCCATCAAAACTATTCCACATTTACTTTAATTCTATTTTACATAGCCAAGAAAACAACTTCTGGACTGGGAACTATATAAGAATGTCAGGGATGGAGTAGATGGGCTTTCTTACCAGCACCTTTTATCACTGTCCTATCTACTCAGAATAGTGGATTTCTTTGATTTTCCTGCCCAACATGACTTTTTTTTAAATTGTTGCTTAATAGAAGGAAAGAATTGATTTGCTTAAATGAACAAATGATAATGAATTATATCATACAGGGTGTTTATATGACCAAAGTAGAATTTATAAGGACTAATCTCACCATTCTCTGCTGTCCAATAGTAAAAAAAAATAACTCAAATTTTATGGTATGTTTCCACATTTCCTTCCTCCCTCCTTCTATCCCTCTTTTCCTTCCTTCCTTCCCTCCTTCCTTCCCTCCCTCTCTCCCTTCCTTCCTTCCTTCCTTCCTTCCTTCCTTCCTTCCTATACCCCTAGGATGGAGGTGATACAAATAGTATTAGCAACACATGACCAGTGATGACACTGAGGCTCCAGAGATGAAAAAATATCACTGAAGATCACATAGTAATTGTCAGAATCCAAACCAGATCTTTTGTCCAAAAGTGCAGTGAATTTACTTTTTTTTTTAATTTAAAAAAAATTTTTTTTTTGGTGAGGCAATTGGGGTTAAGTGACTTGCCCAGGGTCACACAGCCAGTAAGTGTTAAGTGTCTGAGACCAGATTTGAACTCAGGTATTCCCGACTCCAGGGCTGGTGCTCTATCCACTGCACCACCTAGCTGTCCCCGTGAATTTACTTTTGTAGGGCAAAACCATACAGGAGAAATTCCAGCTTCCTTTAAGCGGGCATCATATAATCATTCAAACTAGATAACAACATATTGCTAGAGTTAGAAGAAACCTGAGAAATCATCTGCAGCAGTCTAAATACTGCCTGAAACATGAATCCTATAAACGCCTTCATTTCTGGAGGCCACAAAATATCCACATAACTTTGAAGAAGCCACTTGCCTTTGGGCCTCACATCTCCTGGTAGTCCCAGTGCCCTTTTCTCAAGGTAGAAGAATGGTAGGGGCTGAGGTAACAAGCAGTCTGGTTTAGCTGTGGTTTGGGGTGTATAAGGAGAAGCAGTCAGGAGAGGCTGGAAAGTGAGTTTGGCACAGAGGATGGAGGACTTTGAAGGTCAATTAGAAAGGCTATTGCAATAGCCCAGACTGTGGGAATGATGGTGAGAGCTAGGTCAGTTGCAGTAAAATTGAAAGGAAGGGACAGATGGGAATCATATTTCACAGGTGGAACCAACAGACCTTGACTACTGGGGAAGTAGTAGTCAAAGGTGATTCTGAGGTTGCAAACTCAGTGACTGGGAGGACAGCATTGCTATCATTAAGAGAACAGGGAAGTCTAGAGGATGGGCCATTTTTCAGAAGTTAAAATATTTATCTAAGAAAACACTTAAATCTACTGGTTTGTCCCCGGCTGGAGTGAGCTGTGAGTTGACTCTGGGTCAGTAGCATGATGTGGAAGCCTGGACTAGCTGAAGGGAGACAGAATGTCTAGGAATAGGGGAGTCAGTGGATGTTCTCTGCCCTGCTCAGACTTCACCTGAAGCCTCTTCACTTCTTGGAGCCATGGGCATTTTCAAGTTAGAGATTAACCAGGAGACCAGGATTCTGAGGGGGCCAGAGAGAAGGCCATGTGGGGAATGCTCAAAGAGACTGGCAATGGTGAATGTGAAAAGAAGATTCAAGTGGAACATGATAACTGCTTCCAATTATATGATGGGCTCTCATGGATAAGCAGATCAGACAGTTTGGGTAGAAATTGAGGGCAGAATTCGAACCAGAAGGCAGAAATTCCAGGGAAGTAGATTTCAGTTCAACATAAGACTGAAACTCCTAACACTTAGAATTAGGAAGCACTGTAGTAATAGAAGATGTTTGTTGCCACTAGACATCCCAAAGGAGAGAATGGATGTGACCAGACATGAGGGAAGTCACTCAGACATGAGGCAGGGAAGTCTAATCTCCCTTTGAATCTCTAATCATGCTCTACACAAATGCCAAGGTGATATTCCTAAAACACTGATCTAATCATGTCATTTTCCTAACAAAACACCTACAACACCACCACCCCCTGCTCCCCCCCCCCCCCGGCCAATCTTCATGGGCTCTCCATTGCCTGTAGGATAAAATCCAAACTACTCAGGATGGCTTTTAAATCCCTCCACCATCTGGCTACTATCTACCCTTCCAGTTAGATTGTGTATTATTCCCCTTTACACAATCCTCATCTCAGCAAAAATGTCCCATTGACCATTCTCATTGTGTGATATCCCATCTCCTGTCTTCCTAATATTACATTGATGCATGTGTGCAAGCCACACCACCCTTAAACAAACCTCCTACAATACATAGTTTCCCCAAAAGATCAGATCGGGGAGCATTCATGATAGGATCTTTCCTGATTCCCCAATGCCTGTCCCACCAGTTTGCAGCCCACTAACGTCTGAAATTCAGTTATGTTTTCTTTTAAGATTTTTACAAATTTACCTATTTGTGTATACACCATATCCCACAGTAGAATGTCAACTCTTCAAGAGCAAAGAGAGTTTTGTTTTTGTTTTTGTAGCTCCAATATCTCACAAAATACTTGGCATGTAGTAGGTGATGTGTGTGTGTGTGTGTGTGTGTGTGTGTGTGTGTGTGTGTGTTTTAAAACTGAAGTAAGAGTTAAACTAAATGATCTCTAGGTCCACCCCAACCCTTTGGTTCTATGATTCTTATCATAGCTGAGAAAAACTTAAAATATTTTTCTGCACATTTTCTCAACCTCATTAAGTTATTTTCCAGCCTTATATTTGAACTTCAAACCCATCAGTGGATTCAAGTAAAGGACTTTCTTTAAGTTTCCAGGTTGCATTCCTTAGTACGTGGAGATCCTGGTGCCAAGTAGCAAAGAAGAGCAGCTCCTCTTCCCTGCTTAGTTCCTGCTCAGTCACTTCTACAGTGAGGGGTTCAGACAGTGAGGTCCCTCTTGGGAGATCTATTGCCAAGCACTGATCTCTGGCCAGGATGTGCCTCCTCTGGTGACTTTTCTCGAAATCCAGTGGCTTCTGTCTAATGTGACTCGGAGACAATTAATGTTTACTTTCCAATCCTTTCTATCCCAAGCTCATTGCAGAAGAGAAAGAAAGAAGGCAAAGAAAAGGGGGAAGAGGGGGAGAACAAACTTCTTAAAGGATTCCAGTGTATGAGGCTATTTGCCTTTGGGAACCTGCCAAATCCTTCATATAAGGAGCTGCAATATCAGACTTCTCAGCTAGAAGAAATAAGGAAATGAGAGTTCAGTTGAATTGGAGACTAAAATTAGCCATCTTGAAGAACAAATCTCTGATAAATACAACCAGGATTTATGGCTGAAATTTCAGGAAGCACAGATGGTGAGGGAGGTGTTTCATCTCATGGGGGAAAATATCCCTTTTACATTAGAGCATCAGCATTATGGGCTTGGGGATTATTGCACTAGGGATCATGTTCTTATGCATACACGGCAGGCAAATGGCTCCACTTTGCTAGAACATCAGAAGATTGAAGAGCAGGCCCTCAGAAAGGTCATTTAGTCCAAGCCCCTGCCTTCACTCTGACTACATCCATGTGAAAGGTTGATGGAGGGCAAGAAAAGAATCTGCCCTGGTTTTCAAAGACCCCTTAGGGAAGGAAACTCTAATCACTTGCACCAGTATCTTCTTACATTATTGGCAAATCACTTGCCTGCTGGTGTAAACTCCATCCATTCCCCTCTTGGGTTCTGCTCTGAGAAGAAGGGGTAGCATAAGTCATTGGCCCCAGAAAAGATTTCCCATTGACCCATTACTCTTTTTTTTTGTTTGAGCCAATTGGGTTTAAGTGACTTGCCCAGGGTCACACAGCTAGTAAGTATCAAGTGTCTGAGGCTGGATCTGAACTCAGGTTCTCCAGGGCCAGTGCCTTATCCCCTTTGCCCCCTAGCTACGCCCCAGGTAGCCATTTCTTTTTTTTTTCTTTTAAAAATTTTTATTTTTTTTTTAATTTTGGGGGTCGATGAGGGCTAAGTGAATTGCCCAGGGTTACACAGCTAGTAGGTGTTAAGTGTCTGAAGCTGGATTTGAACTCAGGTCTTCCTGACTCGAGGGCCAGTGTTCTATCCACTGAGCCACCTAGCTGCTCCAGACCCATTACTCTTAAATAATGCCCAAGGAGAGGTAGAATTCTGAAACAAAGTCGATGTGAAATCATAGCAAGAATTTCATTCTACAAGTTAAATGGCGGCAGAGTCAGTGGAGGAAGACCTGGACTAGGAGGCAGGGACCCTGCATTTGGTCTCAGTTCTTGTACTTGTACCTGTGTGACCTTTGAGCCTCTATCTCCTTCTCTAACATGCATAGGCAGGGTTAGACAGTCTCAAAGGTGCCTGCCAGCTCTGAAGTCTGTAATTCCTTGGATGCAGAGCGTGACGAGCCCTCTGGAGTGAGAAAGGAACCATCATGGCTTTTCCTTGTTCTACTGGACATGGTGGCAACAGCTTCCATGCTTTGGCGTCTGTGGACAGCAGTGAGAAACAAAAGTGATTCATTCAGGCCCTTTCAGAAAGCAGGTTCCAGATGGACCCGCAGCACCATCTTTGACATTTTGCTCTTTCTAGTCAAAGGCCAGCCTGGCTCTTTCTGGCCACCATGGACACCACAGTGCCAGCATCTGGCCAACTGGCCTGATGAGCTGCCCTGGCCCAGAGATTGGCCTCAGCTGAGGCAGCACCTGATTCAGGCTTAGACAGAGGTGCTAAGTTCCTTGATGGATGAGTATCAATCTGACAGCTGTTCTTCCAGTCTGGATGGCTTTTTTCAAGTCCAAGGTAACTCTTGGTTGGGCTTTTTTTTTGGCCTGGCTTCTGTGTGGGTGTGAGATAAAATCACAGAAGGAGAAAGAGTCCTTGGCACCTCATTATCTGAGATCAACATATGACCAACAAATGAGTCTGTTATTTGTCTCTTTGCACTTGTTCTAACCTGTTTTTAGGTGAAGGAGATTGGGGATGACTATGACCCAGGGAGCTTGAAAGGTCAGCAGAATAAGTCACCTGAATTCCAGAAATAGATTCCATGCAGAGCCAGATGTTAAGAAATGAAGTTCTGAGTGATCTGCCTGTCACAGCCCAGCAGTAGCAGAGGTGCTGACTAGCTAACCATTGGTCACATTGCTTTTGGAGGTGAACTTGGTAGAGGTAAATTCTGGAAGCTATACTAAGTGCTTTCCAAAGATTATATCACTCAGTCCTCAGCAACAATTCTGTGAGGTAGGTGCTATTGTGATATTCATTTCACAATTGAAGAAACTGAGGCAGACAGAGGTTAAATTACCGGCCAAGGGTCATATAAGTAGTAATGGCCTGAGACCACATTTGAACTTAGATCTTCCTGACTCTGGGTCCAGGTCTCTATCCATTGAGCCACCTACCTAGAAGAAAGAAATGAAGAGAGAATGGGAGAAAGGAAGAAAGGGAGGGAGGGAGGGTCACAGGGTTAGGATGGTTTCCTCAGTAGAAGGTTGAAAACCAAATGATAACAAAAGAAAAAGAAAGGAGTGAGAGTGAGTGTGAGCTGAATTTTGGAAGTGAACACTAGGACCTCATCTTGCCTCTTTCAGGCCACATTTCTGGACCTCATTTTCCTTCCCTTTAAATGGAGAGGCTATGACCTCTTTTTTTTTTTTTTTTGAGTGGGTCAATGAGGGTTGAGTGACTTGCCCAGGGTCACACAGCTAGTACGGTCAAGTGTCTGAGGCCAGATTTGAACTCAGGATCTCCTGAATCCAGGGCCAGTGCTTTATCCACTGCACCATCCAGCTGCCCCCAAGGCTACGATCTCTTAAGGGTCCTTCCAGAGATTAATCCATAATCTCACAAGGGAGATTTTCTGTGCCTGTTTTATGTCTTGCTTGCTAAATCAATGTTTTGGAGAATTTCTCAAAGAGCAGAAACATTCCTTTAGAGGTGACTACCTTTGATGAATTCACCAACCTTGTCATCACCAGCTCTAGACTATGTTTATCCATTATTGAAGTTCAATTTTCATTTCCAATTTGCAAAAGGGAAAATGCCTACCATTTTATTTCCCATAATAATATTGCCAAGTGGGTGTTTATTTTTTATCAAATTTAAATATGTTTCTTTTCTTTTTGGCAATGTATTTCTTTTTCTGAAAAAAAAAATGCCCTCTGCTGTGCATATTTTTTCCTGAAAGCATTTCAGCAATGCAGCATTTTAAAATAACCCACCACATATGCGTTCATTAGTAGCAAGTCCACATCTCTGGATGATGTGGCTACAGTGGGCAGTTCTCTGGGCATGTGGCAATCTGACCAGTAGCTGATCCCCCTGTAAACATGGCACTGGCTGGGGAGTCTGAGTAAATTGTTGGAGTTTCCAGTCACTTAAGGGGCAAAGGAATTAAAATAAAATCAGAAGGGGGTTGCAGTTTCTGTGGAAGGTGAGACATTCAGGGGTTAGGCAAAGAGAGCCCTTTCCTTTACCACCTATCGTGTTGAAGCATAGGGATATTGCCTGAGGAGACAGGATACCCAGAGGAAAAAGAGAGCTGCCTATCACAACCTGAACAAAAGGATGGCTGAGAGCACTCTCCTATGGGAACTGAAGGAAGGGTTGCCTGGTTTACCTGGGGAGAGAGAGCAGGGTTCAGTGCTTAGGGTCCCCTAAGTAATGAAGGTCCAAGTAAGAGCAAGTCATAGAAACAGAAATAAAGCTTATACAATTCATGTTTTCAAACAGGTCTCCCAGATACCCTTAACCCAGTGGATCATAGAAACATAGCTCACAAGAAGCAAGGGATCTCAGAGGCTGGCTGAAGCAAATCAGGTGAGGAAACTGAGACCCAGGGACATTAGTGAGCTCACCCAAATTTGGATGGATGACCTTTATGGAGGGGCTCTCCTGAAATCCTAGAGAGACTTGGCATTTTCCTGCAGCCCCACAACCAATTTCCTACTGAATGCTGATGAATTCATCTAGCTATTTCATGTGTCATACAAGACCCAAATATTCAGAAATAACACCAGCAGCAGCAGCAGCAGCAGCAGAATGGGCTTTACACCTGGGACAGCAGTAGCCCCTCCTCCCAGATCCTATGCCTCCTTCCACCTTTTACATTTCTTTAACTGGGTTCCTACCCTCCTCACAGTCACCTGTGTCATCATCTTGGGCTCCTTGACCTCTCTCACACCTCTCTTTCAAACAGACACCAAATCCTGCCCATCATACATCTGAGCTCATTCCTTTCCTTTCTACTCCCCTGCTCCACTGTAGTTCATGTCCTTCCCAAGAAGAACAAGGCAGTAGAGCAAGTTCTGGACTTGGAGTCAAGAGACTGGAGCTCCACTGTGGGCTTTGTCTCTTCTTAGCTGTGTGATTTTTTTTTTTTTTTGGTGAGGCAGTCGGGGTTAAGTGACTTGCCCAGGGTCACACAGCTAGTAAGTGTCAAGTGTCTGAGGCCAGATTTGAACTCAGGTACTCCTGAATCCAGGGCCAGTGCTCTATCCACTGCGCCACCTAGCTGCCCTGTAGCTGTGTGATTTTGACTCAAGAACCTGCCCTTTCTGAACCACAGTCTCCTGCATAAGGGGCCCAATCATGTCTGTACTACTTACCTTGAGGGATGGTTTTGAGAATCAAAATAATTAGTGGTTATAAGAAATACTTTCTAAACTCATATAAACATACAAGCTATATAAGGAGTAAGTGGACCAGAAAAGCCCTCTTTCAGGGTAGGGATGGTATTTTTGTTTTTGAATCATCAGAACTTAGCACAATGGATGGTACATAATAAGCATTTAGTAAAGTGCTTTTTGTTCATCCATTCATTCATTTAATCAATCACTCGTGGAGGGGGGGCAGCTCTGTGAAGCAGATATAGGAGAACAGAGAGACTAGAGGAAGGAAGAAAACACATATAGGGGAGTCACTGGGTGGGAGCATCCAGAAGTTGCCAGGAAGGGTAAGCGGCACCATAGAGGAAAAGATTGACACACCACATCCAGGAATAATAGCAAAGTTGATTTAATCAGGACTCATGGTTCTAGACCTGGAAAGGTTTGGTGAAATGGTAGTGGAGCAATGAGTACTTGTGAAGAGGATATTGATGAGAAGGCTAAGAAGGTGACCAGAGAGGGGGAAGTCAAGTGAACCATGGCTGGTCATTTCCAGAAATGATGTTACAGGAGAGGCAGTGAACAACCAGAAGAGAGAGCATCTAGGGTGGATGTTCCTTCAGGACAGGAAGGAAATTCTCCCGGGAGACTGGGCAGGTGGTTGACCAGAAGGTTGTGGAGGAGGTGGCAAGAGAAGAAGGAGGCACATGTCTGACCTTGTTGCTCTCCTGCTCAAAGCCTTCATGGGCTCCCTACTGCTACCAGAATAAATAGAAATTTCTTATGTAAACATTCAAAGCCCTCAGGCTCCAATCTGACTTCCTCCATTTTCATTCACTAGCTCCTTTTACATAACCTCTCCTCATGGTAACCCAGATTACTTCCTCACTATTCTCCAAACATATGCAACAGTTCTCTGCATCTATACTCAGTCTCTCAGTCTCCCTTTTAATGCCTCTCCTGAGAAACTGCAGATGTTCTTTCCCAATACCTTGCCGTGCTTCAAGTGGCAGCTCAAATGTCATCTCCTCCATGAAATCTTTCCTGATTCCTCCCATGCAGAAGTGACCTCTCTCCTCCTCTGAATTTTCAGGACACTTCTTTTCTGCCTCTCATGTTGCTCATTCCATGATGCCAGGACTTGACACCTATAGAATCATACATTTTATCTCCTAATTTCTACTAAAATTCTCCAGTTCCCCATCCTGGTAACAAGGCATCCTCAGGATCTCATGAGTTATTCCAACACAGTCTAACATCTACTAGGTAAAGCTCTTAACAATAAGAGGGAAATTCAGAATAAGGGAGGATTTGGGAGCAAAAAGGGTCCTCTCTCCCTTTCTCTGTCTGGCTCCCATCTACCCTTCTAGGTTTACTACACATCACTTGCCCTGGATGAACTCTATTGCCCTGCTAAATTGTCCTGCCTTGTAGTGCTTATGTGTTATATTTTATTTCTGGCTAGGCTGTCCTCCATGCCTGGCAGGCACTTCCCTCCATCATCTTGCAATAGTTAGCTTCCCTTAGAGCTTATCTCAAGTGCTTACATCTTCACAAGGCCTTTGCTGGTTCTCCCCAGGAACTAATACCTCCCCTTCAATGGTTTCCCATTTTCTTTATTGATACTTCCCACCAAAGAGTACATATTATTTCCCCCAATAAAACATAAACTCCATGAGAGTAAAGAATATTCTTTGTCATTATTTTTATCCCCAATGCCTAATACCACAGTGCTTGGTACACAGAAGGAGTTTAATCAATGCTCATTGAATAAATGAACAGATAGAATGGAATGGGCTTCACTTCATGGACAGCCTAAGCTGAGCATCTCTCACTGGAGCAGCACCAGTCAATGTTGCCAGAGCACAAGCCTGAAATCTGCAGGGCAAAGGTCCCTGCCTGAAACCAATTTAAAGAAATGACCAGTGTTGGCCCCACCAAGCTCAGGAGGGACACATTCTCTGTCATCCCTGGGTAGGCACGTCAGAGCTTGCAGCTCAGTCACTTTTCAGATAAATATAATTCACACATTGATCCCAGAGAAATTCTTCCCTCTGCTATCTTTGGAAGAAGCCATGAATAAAACACCCTCTCCCCCTATTACAGGGGCAGGAATGGAAGCTACTCTTGCCAATCTGACACGAGTCACTCTGGTGATCCTGACTTGGAGACGAGGGCAATGCATTTCTAACCAATTATTTGGGGGGGGGGACACGGGGCGGGGGGGGGGGGAATGCAGGGTCCTTATTCAGACTGCAAAATCTCATCAATATGTAGAGGAAACACAGGCCCAGTGGGGCACACCACAGAAGTTTGATCTGGAAGTGACTTTATTTTGTGTTCTTTACAAAAGAAACTCCCCCTGCCTCAGTTATGTAGCTTAGTGATCTATTTGGTTCTTATCAAACAGGTGGTCCACCCCCCCAAAGATGGCAGAGAGTCCCAAGGTCACCTTAAGTGCATTATTGGGAATTTTGAAATGATTGCCCACATGGTTATCCCTCAATGCCCCTTTAAAGCAGAGAGAAGTTCTTAGAAGACTTACTTGGTAGATTGCATAACTACCTCAACCCTCTATTAGAAGTCTAAGGATATAAAGGAGGGAATGTAATGAAATTTATTAATTTGATCATTGACAATGCTATGCTAAGGTTTAGTAAAAATGCAACAATTCAAACAGTTAAAGAAGAGAATCCAGCTTTCCAGACCAGAGTCCAGAATCCAGTTTCCTCCTGATGACATCTTACCACTTCAAGAAGACAAGAGAACTCAGAGACTTTATATGAACTGTTTCGTTTGTTAGTTTTTACTATCTCCTTTCCGTTATAATATACACTATTTGTAAAATGTACTCTCTGCAGAGGTTCTCCCTTTGCAAGACTAATGTCAAAGCGTTGGTTCATGAGGACAAAAAAATGCCCCTCTGGACAAAACTTTCCTCTCTTCCTTTTCTATATTGTTGTTCACATATTATCAGTTAGCAATAGTTATTATATTCTGTTATTTTTTACTGTTCCGTCAAGGAAACACTTTGTTTCTTGAGGAATCAAAGAGGGGAATGTGGTAAAAAGTTTTAACAGTTGGTTAGCGATAATGGAGAGACACCAGTTTTTGAAGGACCACCCTTTCAGGGAGGAGACCGACGGCCGTGCATGGGCTACGCACATCAGTCCGGCTGCTAAGCACTCCACTTCTGGGGTGCGAGCTTAAAAGGCAAGGAGAGAACGGAAGTGGGCTCTCCTGCCTGCTCTCCTGGTCCGAGGACTGACGCAACACACAGACAGACGCTGACTGGAGTTGGATGCGGCCCGGCTCACCATTAGCAGCACATGCCTGATGCAGCTCTCCCCCCCCAAAGGTGGTCTTGGGTTTTGGGTCTTATATGGAATATAGACTAAGCTTAGACTTAAGACTATTTGTTTGTATTTCTACTTTCCTATCCCTCTAATCAACATCACCTTGTAACTACCAAACAATAAAAGCTCTAACTGAAGACCAGAGGTTTCTTCCATTTACTAGTCTGGGAGATAAATTAAGGTAAAGGTTAAAGAGGGGAGATTAATGCTCTAGTATCCAATTTTAAATCTCACAGGGTTTAAGAGCAGCTCTGGGCAATTTTAGGCAAGATATGTTCTCTCTCTGGGCCTCAGTTTCTTCCTGTGTAAAATAGAATTAATAAAAGTAGTTGTAACCCCCATTTGCATTTGGTCAAACTAATTCAGTCTTATGGAGGTGCTGGGGTAATAAGTGGGTCTTGGAGGAACAGTTACAAATAACTGGGGAAGTTTATGCAGCATTAAAGAAAGCGAGAGACATCCTGGTTGTAATGGAAATAAAGTAGACATCAAGGGGTAACAAAACTTGGGTCAAGTACAGTGATCAATGCTAGCAATAAACGATTCAGGGGAATTGAACTCTGTAAGGGGAGTTTTTCAATCAGTTATTATCTATTTATTGAAGGACTTGTAGGTATCAGGCACTGGGGATTCCAGTTGGTGTGTCTGTTGGTAAGGGATTGCCGGGCCAAAACAAAATGAATCAATACATTTTGCAAAAAATCAAGAAAACACTAGTGTCCAGAGCCCTGAGCCCATCCACATCACAGGACTGGTATGAGACAAACAACTCTGCTCTCTGTGAAGGCCAAGGGGACCTGTGCATGGATGATATGACTAATAATATGGAATCTCTTCTGGGTCTATCACTGCTTTAAAATAGCTGATGCGTGTCTTCTTCCCATTGGATACAATATCTCATCTGAGGCATGTGACCCCCTTGTTAGGGAGGCAAGACCAGAGCCGCTGCATTCCTTTTTCAGAGAGGAAGCCACTTAGTGAAAGAGTAGATTATCTGGATCTTTTATTCCAGTAATCTGATGTGTCCAATGGCATCTCTAGTTTATAAAGTTCCTTCTATGTGACAACGCCAAGTGGGGAGGCTTCAAAGGACACCAGGAGAAGAGCTCAACACATAGGGCCAGGAGCCTTGAATGATAGTACTTCCTATCTGTGCCACTTCTGATAAGTGACTTCCCTTCTCTGGACCTCATATTACTCACTAATAAAATGAGAGGTTCAAACTAAATGATCTTATAGGTCTCTTCAAGATCTGGCTTTCACCTTCCTCCCCGGTACATACCTAAGAGGAGGTATAGGGCCAGGCCTTTTTTGTTCTTTGTCCTGAGCCACAGCACTGAGCACAGCAGGATCCTGAGAGTTCTGGGGCAACAATGAAGAGTTTGGAGAGGGGAAGAGCTCAAATCTAGCCTCAGATACTTGCTAGCTATGTGTTAACTGCAAAATCACTTAACCTTTGTTTGCCTCAGTTTCTTCATTTGTAAAATGAGGATAATAACAGAACCCATCTCGCAGGGTTGTTGTTGAGATAAAATGAGATATTATTTGTAACTCATTTTCCAAACCTAGAAACTATAAAATGCTAGCTATTCAATAAATTAAATAAGTAAGGCAATGAATAAATGTTCAAATAGAATGTCATTTACCATTATTTTCCCTTGGAGATCATACTATTCACTATCTATCTCTTCTATGCCTTCCCCTCTTCTCTGATGGTGCTTCCATTGGCATAGAGAAGGAATAGGGAGGGCAGGCCATCCCATTCAGCACCAGCCTGATTCAAATGCCTTCAATAAGTGACAACTTCCAGGGTCTTGGGCCCAGGCTATAGCTCACCCTCAGCTTGCTGTTTGATCTTCTCATGGACTTGGTGGGATAAAGCCTGGCTGGAATTATATTATTGACAGATTTCTCTGCACTGTTGCAGCCTGGCTACTAAGCACAGCAATTAAAGGTGTTTATGAAGGTGATTACTACAGGCAGCATCTGGCTATTTGTCATTGGGCCTGATCCAGTGTGTGAGCTCTCTGTCCTCTACTAACTGAGGAGGGCAGGAGGGCTTCCTGGGGGTGAGAGGACTCTGGGAGCTGGGAGTTCTTTGGCATCAGACCAAGAACAAATAGAATCATAGATCTACAAAGGGCCTCAGAAGCAATCTAGCCCATGCTAGGGGGCAAGATTTAGAGACATTAAATAATGTTCTTAAGGTCAGAGATAGAATGTGAACCCTACTCTCCCAGATCCAAAAGCAGGGCTCTGGGTAGGACTTGGAATGTGTCTTACAGCCATGCTAACTAAGACCAAATCATACTTTTCTTTTACAATACTATGCACAGAATCATGAGACTGGGAGAGGCATCAGGTTGGAGGTGCTCTTAAGGCCAGCAAACAATGCCCAGGACACAGCAGCCTCTTCTACAGAAGTCCCTGAAGGATCCAGAAATGGCTGTCCTCCAGAAAAGCAGACCTGCATCATTGAGCTAGAGGCCTAGAGAGGGTGCTGGACTCTGGGGCAAGAGAGACTTAGCTTTGAATTCTACCCCAGACGTTACTATCGTTATCGTTGTCATCATCACCACCACCTTCACCATACTCAACATCAAATGACACAGCATTGCTTAGGGGATCAGGCTCTCCTCAAAGCCAAGAATGCCAACTTTGATATGTACTGGCTATGTGACATGGGGCAAATCTCTCAGCCTCTGAGTGCTCTGGGGAGCTCTCAAAGAATAGAAATGGTAGAGAAAGTGCCAACCTACATTGGCAGAAGGAGTGTTTATTTCAATGAAATCTGAAATCTGGTCCTTACCCCATAATATACATATACACACAGACATTAGGGGTTTGGTTTTTTGGGGTTTTTTACATATAGACATTTGTATAATTATATACATATATATATATATATATATATGTGTGTGTGTGTGTGTGTGTGTGTGTGTGTGTGTGTGTGTGTGAGTATAATTATCGGTGTGTGTGTGCAGCTAGGTTTATAGTGGATAAAGCGTTGGGCTTGGAATCAAGAAGCCTCATTTTCCTCCAGCTCAATCACTGTACTAGCTGTGTGATCCTGAGCAAGTCATTTAACCCTGTTTACCTTAGTTCCGTATCTATAAAATGAGCTGAAGAAGGAAATGCCAACCCCCATTTGGGCTCTTCTTTGCCAAGAAGAGCCCAAATGGGGTCATGAAGAGTAGGACACAACTGAAATGACTGAAAAATAAAAACATCTCTTTGTGTATGTATATGTGTATATATCTACGTATGTGCATGTGTATCTAACCATACAGGTATATGTTTCTTTTCAAGTTTGCAAAGTGCTTTATAAACATTTATCTTTTTGGTTCTCAAAACCACCACCTTAGTTGGGTACCTCAAACCCCATGTCCCAGCTAAGAAGGTGGTGGCTCAGAGGTTCAGAGCCTTTGCCCAGGGACGGACCTGAGCATGGGAAAATAATGTACCCCTGCTAAGTCTAACTTTCTCCATCTTTAAAATCAGGATGATGTTACTTGTACCAATTCCATCCCAGGATTCTTGTGAGGATTCTACATCTAGACCTGGAAAAACCCTTAGAGCTCATCTGGTCCAAGCCCTTGATTTTACAGGGGAAGAAACTGAGGTCCAGCAAGGCTCGTTAACTGATCCATAGTCCCAGAGGGAGCAAGCAGTAAAGTTGGGCTTCCCCATTCTTCTTATACAGCTCAGTGTGAGTTGTTCTGTCCCCGCATCCTGCTGAGTTGTATGTATGATGTATACAAAGTTGTTTGCAAGTCTGAAAAGACCTATATACATGTCAGCTCTTATTGTAACCCAAACAAGGTTTTTAATGTATTTTCCAAATAAAAACTTTTATTGGCTTTATTACAAAGCTGGGAGATGGGCTTTGGTTTGTGCCTGACCTCATCATACAGTCACTATGTTAAAGAATACTGGAAATGAAATTATTGTCATAAGTGTTTGGCTTGAGCTCCAGGGGTTAGCATGCAAACTGCCTCATTGCAATTTCTGCCTGCCACTTCTCTGAGTCTTACTACCCACGTAACCTTGGGCAAGTCACTTAGCCAACCCCCCCACTACCTCACTTTCCTCCTCTGTCAGATGAAGGGCTTGGACTCGATGATTTGGAAGCTCCTTTATAGCTCCAGACCCACAATACTGCAATCACATATCTTTCTGCTGTGATCAAGCAAAATAACTGTCTGCCACAATACAGGGAAATGGCTGAGTTCGAGACAATGGATCTCAATGTCACACCTGAGGAGATGAGCTGAAAGGTGGCGGCAGTGTAAGAAATTATCAATCTGAACAGGAAACAGTGGAGATGGGGGGTGGGGTAATGGACTCGATATGAGGCACATTGATCATGGGATTCTGGATCTAAGCTGGAGGAACCCTCAGGAGTCATCATTAAGAGCCTCCACATAGTTAAGTGGAGATAGCCAAGTCCTGTTAATTTCTCCTCTGCAGTATCTCTTGAATAGGTCTCCTTCTCTCTTCTGACTTTGCCCCCACTCTGGTGCGGATCCTCACCACCTCACACCTGGACGATTGCAATAGCTTCAGGGAGGTCTGCCTGCCTTAAGTTTCTCCTCACTCCAGTTCACCCCCCCATTCAACCACCAAAGTGATTTTCTAAATTCCTCGCTCATCACACAACACACTGCCAGCCACTGAATAAACTCCATGACTTCCTATTGTCTACAATAGCAGATACAAAATCCTCTGGCATTCAAAGTCCTTCCTAACCTTTCTAGTCTTCTTCAACCTTCCTCTCCCCAAACACTCTTTGATCCAGAGACCCTTTGGTCTCCTGCCTGTTCCATGAACAAGTCATTCCATTTCAGCCTGGACTTCTCTCCCTCCTCCACTCTGGCTACTGATATCCCTGACTTCCTTTCAGTCCCAACTACAATCCCATCTTTTACATGAATCCTTTCACAACCCTTCTCAATTCCAGTGCCTTCCTTCTGTTAAGTATTTCCTCTTTCTCCTATATATAGCTTACTTTGCATATGTTTGTTTTCATGTTGTCACTTCCATTAGATTGTAAGTTTCTTGAGGGAAGAGACTATTTTCCTTATATTTGTATCCTCAATGCTTAACACAGTGGTCGGTTCATTGTTGGAGTTTGAGAAATGTTTATTAGATGAATGAACAAATGTCTTGAAGGCAGGTGGAGGTGTGGGTCTGGCATGTAGAAGAAAGGTAGATAGTGGCATTCAGCTAGGGAGAAGTGATCCTAGATGCTATGGGAGTGAATGTGGTTGCCAAGAAGAAATGTGGAGAAAGAAGAGAAAGGAACTAAGGATGTCACCTTGAAGAGTTTCCACCTGGGGAAGTCAGGAAGACAATAAGGAGGCTAAGAGGGAGATAGAAAAGATGGTGCTTAGAAAGACAGGAGTTAACCCAAGAGAAGACTCCATCCTTTCCCCCCTTTAGAAAACCTGAGTTTTCCTTCTCTAGTCTTGCTGAATTTCCCTTATCTCCTTCATTTTTCACTGGCAATGACTCTGAAACCATATCTTTCATTATAATAATAAAAATATTAATTTCTGCTCCCTGGGCTCCATCACCTTGAGCTCCCTTGGAAAATTTTAGTGTTCTCTTCCTATCCCCTCACTTATCTTAGATATGTCCATCCATTCCAACACTTTGGGCATCAATGTACTCATAGGCTACTTTCAAATCTGAAAGCTAACAGTCATATGCTTTAGTCTGAGAATACCCTTTGGGATGAAGGTTTTTCCCTTCTTAACATAATCGGCCCATTGTTATTTGAGGTTGACCATAAGGGAAATTAGACCTCTGAAAAATTGCCAGCATGAAGCATTATGAGACATAAATAAAGCCACAGCATCTGTATCCTCATCACCTTTGACACAAAGTCCCATCAACAGTCCCAGGAGAAATCTTACAAATTGTGTTTCACTGAATCTCAACTAGAGGAGTGTGTGTAACATCCGATTTCCCGACCTTCACTTGCTAAGTGCTGCTTGCTGGCTTTCATTCCTCACCAGGGTGTTGTGAATAAATGATTAGCTGCTGGTGCTGTTGGCTTCAATAGCTGTATCCCTAATGCTAAGGACAATAAAATAAATGTTTCTCTATAAATATGCATTATTAATCCACAGACACCATCTCAAAGATATTCTTGACAAGCCAAACCAGATAATGAATTAATCTCACATGCATTTTTTTTTTGTTCTTCAATATTTCAAGATCTCTTCATAAAGACTCAGATAACAGCACTGGTGATTGCCTCTTTGATCAAAACAATTACAGAATTTCAGAGGTGCAAGGTACCTCAAAGGGAATCTTATTAATCCATTATGGGAGTGGGGGGGAGGGATTCCTCTCCAGCATGACCAACAAATGGTCATGTAATTTCAAGACCTCCAGTGAGAGGAAAGCCATGACTTCTTGAGTCAACCCATTACATTCAGATAATGCTTATTGTCAGGAAGAGTTTCCTTATCCAAGTTGACCCTAAATCCATCCCTCTGCGTCTTTCCCCATTTTTCCTCATTCTGACCTCTGAAATCAAACAGACCAAGGCTAATCACCTTACCCCATGACAGAAATTTAAATGTTTGAGGTCAATCATCTTGGCCTCTCGAAATTTTGTCTTTTTCAGGCTAACCTTCTCAATTTATCTAATTGATCTGCTTATATAAGCTTCTGAAGACAGAGACTGTCTCCCTTTTGCCTATGTATCTCCAGTTCCTGATAGAGTATCTGGCACAGTGAATGTCTTAGTTAATTAATTGATATGGTACACACTTAAGGGCCTTCACTTTCCTGATGCCCTCCTCTGGACATACTCCATCTACTCAATTCCTCCCAGGAATGTGATCAGCAGAATTAATGATGACATTCTAGATGAGGTATAACCAGGGTGGAGGTCAGTGGGAATCTCTCCTTGTTCCCAGGAGTTATTTAATGCTGCCCAAGGTCTCCTTAGATTTCTCAATCACCACATATCCCAGGTATTTCCTTTTAAGCTTGTAGTAGCCTAAAATCCATACAACTTTCATCACAAGAATAGCTACATAGCCATGCCTCCTCAATCTTGGACTTGTAAAGTTGATTTTTGAACCACAGTCTAAGACTTTACATTTATGTCTAGTACAATATATCTTATTCAATCTACTCTAATATTCTAGCCCATTGAAATCTATTCTTACCTGGACTGTCATTCAGTTCATTATGTTTGCCTCTCAGCTTTACTTTATGTGCAAATTCCTGCCTGTAGTTATAGGTAAAATGGCCAACCTCATGTTGCCAGATCTCTAGGACACTTTACTACAGCCTTCTTTCCAATTTGACATGGGACCATTAATGGCTCCTTTCTAGCTTCAAGTAATCAAACAGTTTTCAATTCTACCAATTCCTGTCCTTCATATAACACACTGCTTCAGCTGACCCACAAAATGTCATCTCCACACATGGGTGACACAGATAGATGTGTGACTTGAGAGTTACCTGACATTTCCCTGGTGATAGGAATATCTTCAGATAGGATGCAATGGGAAAGCTTTGGAATCAATGCAATTCCCAGGCATCTTTCTCTCATCTGCTCCCAGGGCAAAGGTCCTCATCATCAGAGTTAAATAATCAATCACACAAAAAGGACTTTAAGGACATCAGCAGTTGGTGAGATATTTATAGAAGACTTGGAAGGACCTTGACCAGGATAAATGGCTTTTCTCCATAACCAGTCATTGTAGCCACAATGGAGCAATTGGTCCTGGCACACAGTTGACCTTGCCAGACACTTTCGGGCACCCAATTTTTCCCACATGCAGAAAGGGAAAGGTCCTAGAGTTTTCTGTTCAATTGAAGACAATGGAACCTAAAGGCTGGTTCTCTAAAGCACTATTTTAGAAGCCCACTGAGAAGTTGGAGGAAATCCAGAGAGGGAGAAGGGACTGGAGCCCCTACTTGAAGAAACTGGATATGTTTATCTCCTTTAGCCATTATAAGATCCCTGTTATTGGGATTTGTAAGGAGGAAATATGGTAGAATGGAAAGAGGACTCTAGTTGGAATTAAAAGTAAAAAAAATTTGACCTCTGACTGGCCATCTGGCCATGTGACACTGAGCAAGCCGCATTACCTCCTCTGGACTTGGTTTCTTCCCCTGTAAGATGGGGGCACTTTATTGGCCAATTCCAATGGTCTTTTCCATCCCTCCAATTCTGTGACCTGCCAAACATTCCAGATGTGAAAATTTAAACTCAGAGAGGATTTTAAAAAACACATACTTAATATCACCTAAAGGGAGTTAATGGTAAGTCATACAGGCAGTCAATCAACAGTCAGTCAAGAATCATTTCCTAAGCATATACCATGTGCCAGACTGTGTGCTAAGTACTGGGGCTGCACAGGAAAAGAAGAGAAGTGAGGTTTATCAAGGATGCTTTCAAACAAGTCTCTCTGCTGAGTCCCAGCCTGGGTCAGTGTGGTGGAGAGGAGAGAATATGGAATTTTGAGGCACAGCAGCTGACTTCAAAGCCAAAGTGTTTTACTGTCTACTGGTGAGAGCTTGGGCAAGTCCTTGTCCTCTCGCTAAGTCCTCTTCTGTAAAATGAAGGCTAGGGTCCCATCCAGCTTCTAGCAATTCTACAGGCATCCCTGCAGGTTCCAGTCTCTACAGTACATGCTCGGCCCCAGAGACTGTTTTATGGTACCTTTCAGGCACTGTGTCCAAAGGTGCTTTACATAAGAAACATAAGCAAAACAATAAAAGCTGATGCTCTAGCCATAAAACTCAATAAGCAATAAAGGCCACAGCATGTGTATCTGTGTGTGTGTTGACTCACACACATACACTCAGCCTCAGCTTCCAAAGGTAAATCGGTAGAACTAATGATTCTACCTTACAAGGAACCCCAAATCTTCGTCCCCTCTCTTTCTTTCTCCCCCCTTCCTCTTTCTCTCTCCCACTTCTCCTCTCTCCCATCTCTCCCTCTATAACTTCTTACCATTTCTTCTAATTTTGTCTTCCAGGGGCAACCACTACAAAACTGGAATTGGGCAGACATCTTTACCCAAAGCCACCAGATTGGCTAAAGAAATTTGAGAAGACCTCAGTTCAAATTTAGTCTCAGATACTTACTGTGTGAGCTTGGGAAAGTCACAACTTCTTCCTGCTTCAATTTCTTTATTTGCAAAGTAAAGATAATAATAGCACCTACCTGTCAGAGTTGTTATAAGAATCATATGAAGTAATAATTTTAAAGCACTTGGCACAGTTCTTGGCACATAGTAAGCACAATATGGTTGTTGTTGTTGTTGTTGTTGTTGTTGTTAATGGTGGAGAAATTCAAGCCCAGGTCTTTTGTCCCCTGGGCCAGAGTTCCTTCTGCTTCTCTAAGCTGATTCACTCCCTAGCCCTTTCTTTCCCTTGCCCCATTGCTTGGGTCATCAACTATATTCTTACAAAGACATCATGCATGGTGCCTCAGAGTGAAGCATTTCCCATCAGCAAGATGACAAGGCTTGAAATCCCATCTCTGACACGTATGAACTATGTGACTGCAGCGAAATAAGCCAACACCTCTGATCCTCATATGCCTCTTCTAGAAAGTGATGCTGCTAATAACTGAAATACCCGCTTCACAGACTTGATGCAAGGGTCTTATAGATCATATGAGTGAAGTATAGTTGTCCCAGAAAGTTTAGGGGAGCTTTGTGCTATTAAAGCTGAAAAGGGAATGAAGACTTTTTTAACACCCTATAATTTTAGCCATTTTGAGGTCAGTTGTCATGAGATTATCTAAGTGCTAAGTTCACTGTCAGCTGGAAAGCTGTTGGTAGGTGGATAGCCTATATATGGGATATGGCATTTCATGATTCTGAGGTTCTATGGTCCTAGGAGTCAGAGGCCCCTGATCTGGATGAGGCAAAGATCCACTAATTCCATGATTCTAAATGTTGAAGATTCCATTGTAGACTTCTCTAGGGCTAAGCATCTGATTGATTCTCTAATTCTAAGAATCTAAGATTAGATGAGTCAAAATTCAACAATTTTATGATTTCAAATGTAGAAATTCTCTAATTCTAACAGCATCCCAGATTCTACTTTGTTGAAGCTAAGACCCAAGTATTCTATTATTCTATGTTTCTGAGTCTATGATTCTGTCATTTACTCATTAACTAGTGACCATGATATATCCATATTAATAAGGAAGGATGTAGAAATGGAAGGAAAAAGAAGAAAGAAGATTTACTCTAAAGATGGGAAAGGGATGGTCCAGTCTTCCTGACTGGAGATTTTTTATTGTGTTAATATTGGAGCTTTTATTAATTTAGTGGGCTTCTTAATTAAAGCTTCGATGAATAATTGAAATACCATTTTTGATTATGCTGAAGTTGGTGCCATTTTCAGTTGTAATTGTAACTAATAAATTAGTTAAATAGGGAAGATGATGAAATTCCATCTCAAGAGGGAAACTCATAATTTCAAGAATTTATCTACATGTCATTCAGAAGAGTTATGTAGAAGGAAAGAAAATGAAATAGAAGAAGGCCAAACCCAGTTCTCACTTATCAGCTAAATTCTCCCCTTTGTATGTAGAGCCCATCACCTCTCTTATAATTCTGGGTATTCAGAAATAGAAATGAAATTAAATATGCTTTCTTTTCATTCCTCACCTAACTAAACATTTCCAACACCCCACTGTCCTGCCTCCCCACCCGTGATGGTCCTGGAGGTCCACCTCTACTTCAATGTTCTCCTTCAATGATTCACTCATTTTTCTAGGCATATTTGTCAACACTCCCAAGCATACATTCTGTATTCCAAATGGACTTGATAGCCCCTCCCCATGCACAATATTCCATATGTCACCCCCACACATTTGCATAGACTATCACCCATGTTTGGATTGCAGTTTATCCTTATTGTCAACCCTTCATAATCCTAAGGCTCAGTTCATATTTCATCACCTACAGGAAGCATTTCCTGGTTCCCTCAGTTATTGATGATATTTCCTTCCTCATATAACCTAGTGCCTAGTTTTTTTATGTTTATATTGCATGTCCCAGAAAAATAAAAGGGTTTCAAAGGCAGGAAAATTTTCCTTTTCCTTTTTGATCCCCAAAGGTAGCACAGTGCCTGGCATGTAGTAAGCTTTTCATCTATATTTGTCAAAATGCCTGAATGAGTTCATTTATACAGTTTGCACTTATCATGTACTTAAATTTTGCAAGGCCCTGCACTTGGTGCTTAGGAGAAATGGAAAGTTTAGAGAGGACATAGCCCCTGCTTTAGCAGACTGTGAGTTCCAAGAGGCAACACAGATGAATATCATACATTTCGGCAAATGGTCAGTGCATCAAAGATGTGCAATTATGGTATTCTAGGAGGTTGGATCTGAAAAGTCTTCCTGGAGGAGGAGTAAACAGAGTTCAACTTTAAAGGATACACAGGCAATTAATAAGGGAAAGGGGTAAGGAAGGTATTGAGAAGAGTGTGAGAAAAGCATTTAGGCAGGAACAATTGAGCATACAAGAATAGATAAATTGGATTAGAGCCAGGAAGGGAAAGAATCAAGAGGCAATCCTGGAAAGAGAGAGAAGTGCCTGATTAGAGAGGTCTTTGAGTGTCATAGAAAATTTGGATCTTGATTTAGTATTGTCAATGGGACCTATTCCTAGTGATGTGGTACAGGTAATCATGCCCTGATCCAGATCTCCAGTGCTTCATTCATCCTCACCCCAACTCCTCTTCCACACACACACCACAAGGGAAATCTTTTTTCCTGTATGGGAATTACATTCAAATCAGAAACACGGCATGAAGAGAAACAGAATCAGATGAGGAGAACGATCAGGTTTCCTCCCAAGCCCTGTCTTGGAGAATTGTTTGCAATGTTCCTTTGACCAATGTGGTAATGTGATGCTGACCTCAGCTACGATAACCCTCTCTTTGTTCACACACTGTGCCCCTAGGCCCAGACTCAAAGAGTTTCAAACCTGGAAGAAGCAGCCAGAGCCTAGCTTCAAAGACTGGGCCACCTCTGACATGACACAATGAACCATCAGAGGAGTGCAATGAAAATGATACTACTACTAAGAGTAATAGCTAACATCCCAGAGAGTAGTATGGTTTGAGAAGCCTTGGTGCATTGTATTTCATTTGTGCTAGACAATAACCCTTCCCAGTAGCTGTCCTTGGTACCACCATTTTAATAATAAGGAAAATGAAGCCAGGTAGTTGAGTTGTCTACAACCATCAAGGTAGCAAATATCTGAGACTTGATTTGAACTTGTTTCTTCTGGACTTCAGAGCACCACATAGTTAACTGCCTCCAGCTCAAGTGACAGAGGAGTTCATGGGCAATACACTTCATGCCAGCATCATGAGCTCCTAAATGGTGGGTTCCAGTTTGGGGGCAGTGACAGGAAATCTCATTCATTCATGACACTGCCTCTCAGCCTAAGTGGATGCCCCTTGGGTGCCTTAACCTCAACATACTTGAGACTGGACTCATCCTCCTCCTCTCTAAACTCATGGGCTAATGGAGATGACAACATGCAAACAACTATATATGAACAGGATAAATATAGGTAAATTAGAGATGATCTCAGAGGGAAGACAAAGAAGCCAGGAACAGACTTCTTGCAAAAGATGAGCCTTGAAACTTCAAAGGAAGCGAGGATTCTAGGAGGTAATGATTAGTAAGAAGAGAGTTTCAGCCATGGGAGATCACTGGAGACAATTCTCAGAGTGGGGAGATGGGTTTTCTTGTTTGAGAAATAACCCAGAGGCCACTGTCACTGGATCTCAGAGGACATGGAAGAGAGAAAGATGAAAGATGACTGGAAAAGCAGGAAGGGGCCAGGTTGTGAATGGCTTTCAAATCCAAATAGAGGATTTTACATTGGATCCTGGAAATAATCAGCAGCTCCTGGTGTGTATCAGATATGGGAAGTGTGGAGAGCACCTCAGCTTCATAAACTCAGAGTCAAAAGGAACATCAAAGGCCACTGAGTCCAAGCCCTCATTGTTCTGGAAACTTCCCTCTCCTTCACACTTACATCTAGTCAGTTGTCAAGTCTATACCCTTAACATCTCTCATAACTCAATACAATGACAGACCCAGGAGACTATAAATATAAATCCATGCTATAACCTCAGAACAGAATGTCAGTCCTTGAGGGGAGGTACTCATTTACTTTTCTCTTTCTATCTCTAGGACCTAGCCACATCCTGACCCATAATAGTTGCTTGACCCATAATAGTTGCTTAATATGGGTTGGATAAAATATGTGCATGAATTGAGTCCCTGGGCACTTCTGAAGGGGCATGTACAGAGTGGAGCATTCAGTGTTGGGGAGGCAGGGCAGAGAGAGAGAGAAAGGTATTACTATGGTTAAATAGACTGAACTATTTTAGGGAGTAGTGGTGGGAGCCAAGGGGTGAGAGGCTACAGTGCAGAGTAGCTGAGGCAGAGGAACTGGTGATGAGTAAGAATGCAGGTTTATTGAGCCAGACAAAGCCATGCATTTTATGTCATGCCCCTAGCTCAGGATGCTTGTGCTGTGAGGTGTGGGAACATGAGTGATAGGGAGGCAGGCATGAATTACTAAAATGTTTTGAGTCCTCAGATCTTTGTGATTCTGGGTAAAACCCTCCCTTGCAGCAATAATGGCATTGTGGAACAGGGATGAACAAGCCTTAACAGATGGTGCATATCTCAGTGATACATTTCTAAGTCCTCAGCATTATTCACACAGGAAATGGGGGGGGGGGAGGGAAGGGTCAGAGCTTGGAGAGTGATTGAGATCCATGTGACTGCTGGCAGATTCAGAAAGTTTCCATTTGCCTCATCACCAAGTAGTCTATATCATATGTCCTTATGTACATGGTCTCCCCCCATCCCACACATAATAAGATTCATGTAAATAAGTCATGCACTGAGTTATATTTCAAGTGAGGTCAAAACAAACACTAGAGGACCCTAATTTGTAATTATATCAATGATGTCTGGAATCCAATACATTCATTCTTTTTTTGTTTTTATTTCAAGATTAGTCATGTTATGAAAGAAAAAATAAAAATAACATCATACAATATTGTTATTACTGTGTATAATGTTCTCCTGGTTCTGGGCACATTACTCTGCATCAGTCCATGGAGATCTTTTATGGTTTTTCTGAAAATCATTTCTTAAAGCTCATTGTTTCTTTTAGCACAATATTCCATTACAATCATATGTCACACAATTCATTCTTGAAATGTTTCATCTAGATAAGGCATTGATAAAATCCCCTTGCAACATTCAATTTTAAGCTTATGGTTTTGATTACAATGATAGGCACCTGAAATCCATGTATTCCTTTCCTCTGAATTTCAGCTCCACAGAAACAGTGCTCCAGGCTTTGCTATTTCTGCTTCATGTTGTGTTTATTATTTCTTTTTTATTCTCTTCTGCTGACCATCATGAAATAGTTTCCATTTTTCTTTGAATAGGAGAATTCATGGAGTTGAAAGTTAGAAAGAAGCAGCTGATTCTTGCCACAGTTTAGGTTCAGCTGATATAAAATGTATCACTGACATGGAAATTCTGAATTTGCAAATATTTTTTAAAATGACATTCATGTCATTTTAAAATGATCTATGATTCATTAGAAGAAAGGGGTTAAAGTATGGTATTTTCCAAAGGTCCCTTTTCACATGCTGCCAATTCATTTCAAGTATAATTTTTACAGTAGGTTGCAAAAGACATTCTTCAAAGAATAGTGTCTGGATGCCTTTTTCCAAGTTGTACCCTGATCTCTGGAAGGTTTTTCTTTCTCACATTTGCATTAAAGAATCCCTAGTCTTTCCTAATTCTCTCTACCCCAGGAATTAGCATTCTTACCCTTTCGAATTATTTGGTATACTTTGACTATTTGTGTATGTGCTGTTTCTATCTCCCCAGCTAATGAGAGCTTAAGCACTTTGAGGTCAGGGAATGTTTTATTGGGTGATGTGATCTTCTGTCTTTGTATTCCCTGTACCTATTACAGTGGTCTTCACATAAGAGAAATAATTATCATTTGTTAAATTTAATTGATTTGGATAAAGAATACATATGTGTGTGTGTATACACATACATACATATATATATACATATATACATACATATATATATGTATGTGTGTATGGGGTTTTAAGTCTATATTCTCAAGAGGAAGACGTGAGGAGTGAGAGAATTCCAGGAACAGAAGATAACCAATGCAAAGACATGAATATGGGAGATAGATATGAGGAATGGCAAGCAGGCTAGAATGACTGGGTTGTAAAGTTCATGAAGGAGGGCCATATTTAAGAGGGGTTAGAAAAACAGGAAGAGTGCAGGTTTTAAAGAATTTTAAATGCAATATGGGGGGATTTTTGTTTGCTTATAGAGGTCAAAGGAAGCTGGTGATTTATATATATATATATAATTTTTTTTTTTTGGTGAGGCAATTGGGGTTAAGTGACTTGCCCAGGGTCACACAGCTAGTAAGTGTTAAGTGTCTGAGGCCGGATTTAAACTCATATTGTGTTTTAAGAAAATCACTTTGGCAGCTATATGGAAGGATTGAAGTGTGGAGAGACTTGAGGCATGGAGATCAATTAGGAGACCATTGCAAGAGTCTAGGCCAGAAGTGATAAGGGCCTAACCTATGGTGGTAGTGGTCTGAAGTGAATGAAAAAGACATGTGAGAGATGTGATGACATATTATATTTGATGAACTAATCAGATATAATGGGTGAATGTTAAGATGACACAGAGGTTAAGAACACAGGTGGCAGAAAGGTGGTGGGCCCCCCAAAAATTATAGGTAAGTTCAGAAAAAGAGTAGCATTGAGTTGCAGGTGACATGGAAAATGAGATCCATTTTGGAAATGTTGAATTTGAAATGTCTATGTCACATCCATATTGAAATGTTCAATAAGCAGTTGGTAATGCAGGCCCAAACCTCAGGAAAGGAGCTAGCACTGGTTCTCTAGATCAAGGAATCATCTGCATATAGTGGATAGTTGAACCAATGAGGGATGGCATGGGAAAGGACTTGTAATGAAATGAATCTGAAACGGGAGTTTTGTATGTAGAAGAAGCTGGAAGTCATAGTAAAGAGAATGCCGGTCTTGAAGTCAATAGGAGCTGATTTCTAATCCTGCCTCAGTATACTAGGAGCTGTGTGACTATTAAAAAGTGACTTCACCTTTTTAGGATCAGATTCTTCACCTGAAAAATGAAGTCAATAACAGTTTCTTCATGGGAATGCTGTCAGGATAAAATGAGTTCATATATGCAAAATTCTCTTAAAGCACTAGAGAAATGCCAGCTATGGGAATGCTGCTGCTGATGGTGGTGGTAGTGATGATTTACAGGGATTGTGATAACAGATAAAAGGCCCAAATACTGTTCTGACATCTAAAGACTATTAGAATGGACTAGAATATTAGTATAGACTGCCATACTTTTCAGTAGTCAGACCATATGGAAATTATTGTGTTCAGTTCTATGGGGCACATCTTAGGAATAATATTGACAAACTTTAACTCATTCAAAGTAAGATAGCCAGAGAGGTAAAAGGAATAGACAATAGATCATAAGAGAACAATTTGAAATGGGGATGATAGGACTGGAAAAAAAAGAGGCCTTGGTACTGGTGGGGGAGAGGGGAAAGTTAAGTTTTTGAAAGACAAGCCACCATGAAGAATTGAACTTTCTCTGTTTTAAATCAGAGAGCAGAAACAGAGTGATGGATGGAAGATGCGAAGAGGAAGATTTGGGCTCAATGTGAGGGAAAACATCCTAACACCCTGAGCTTTCCAAAATTGAAATGAAGTGCCTTGGGCAATGGAGAGTATCCCCACACATTCTGGCTGTCCACTTGTTCAGGAATGTTGACGAAGAGATTTTAGGAAAAAATTGGGTTAGATGTCTTCTGAAGTCCCTTTCTAACCTTTTTTTTTTTAATTGATTCTGTGATCTTTCACGGAATCTCCTTCTGTGACTGAAGGAGAATCAAAAAGACTCATATGGGATAAGAGGGTGTGTAGAAGGAATATCCACTGATGAAATAGTGTCATCAAGGTATCTCAAGGTTTTTTGTTTTTATTCATTAGCTAAAGCATTTAAGAATCTCCTTTGTTCTCTGTGGGGAAAAAAGAAAGAGTACTGGAGACCCCAATAATGCACTTTTCTCAGCTCTGCCACTTACTAGTTGTAAGAATGTGAAACAATGTGGTAAAAGAGAGCCCTGGAGTCAGACATCCTGCCTCAGACATTTAATTGCTGGGTGATCCTGTGCAAAAAAAAAAAATGTAACCTCTCTATGCATCGGTTTCCTTATTTTTAAATCACAGTCTTGGACTCAATAACCTTTAAGATATTTTAGTCAATTTAGACCTTCCAGCTCTAAATCGATGGTCCTTTGATCTTGTGATTTTCCATAGCTGGCCTTGATCATTTCTAGCATCCTTTTCACCTCTAAACACTCAAAGATGACATTTACATAGTGTATTACAAATGATTTCACTTAAAACTATCCAGAAAGGTCAATAGTACTGCTTTTATCATGCCCATTTTACTGATGAAGAAAGTGGGACTGAAACAACACAATTAATAAACGGCAAAGTCAGAACTCAAATCCGCATTTTCTTGTTCCAATTGCAATGTCCTTTCTACTACACAAACTACCTCTAGAATGTGTGAGATTACAAATCAGACAACAGACAGGCAATACCCAGTTATTAAGCACTGGCTTTATGTCAGACACTCTGTTCTTCTTCTTCACAAACAATTATCCAAACAGATCCAACTCTCCCTCAACAGTCCCCATGCTCTTTCTCCTCCTCCCCTCCAAAAACTTTACATTTAGATTCAAATTTAACCTTTAATGAAAATATCTATGAGGCTGCCATCCCTCTACTTGTCTTCAAAATTATCCAAGGGAAACTTTAGGAAATTGGAAAGTTTCACATTATTTATAAAAATGCTGTACACTCTCACTCTGTCTCTCTCACTCACAAACTCACACCAAGAGCAATATTTCATTTACATAACATCAAGAGAAATTAAATGAAATATAAATTCTTAATTGGGATGCTGGAAAAACAGAATGAACATTAATTCCATGTTAATAAATTGGGTTTGACATTTACAACTTCATTAAACAATGAAACACATTCACAGTACATGTAGCTCAGCACAACAAAGGCCAAATTAAAATCTAGTCCTGTGCTTCGGTTATGCCAAAATTTTAAAATAGATTTGAGTGAGACATGGATCTGTAAGGGGAGTCAAGACTTGGAATCAATGACCTTGACATGCAACCTGACAAGGAACTGACATTCTGTCCTTCATTAACTCATTAAACACATTGTGTTCACTTCCCCTCAGTTTCCATTTCTAGAACAGGCACCAATGGGAATGCAAAGAAAAACAGAATACGGTCCTCATGGAGAGCCTTCTCTGGCACCTAGCAATAAGAGACTTGTGACTTCACAATAAGTGAAAAGGATTTAATTTGTTAATTAACTTATTTATTTTTAAGTAAATGAAAATTTTTATTTATAATTTGGCGTTCCAATTTTTATCCCCCTTCCTTCCCTCCCCTCCCCCTTCCCTGAGGCAGTAAGCAATCAGATATAGGTTATATGTGTACAATTATGTAAAACATTACCATATTATTCATTTTGCATAAGAAAACTTGAATAAAAGAAAAAATGAAAGAGTTAAAAATAGCATGCTTCAGTCTGTGTTCGATCAATATCAGTTCTTTCTTTGGAGGTAGATAGTTTCATCGATAGTTCTTTGGTATTGTCTTGGATCATTGTATTGTTGAGAATAGTTAAGTCTTTCACAGTTCATCATCAAACAATATTGCTGTCTCTGTGCACAATTTTCTCTTGGTTCTGCTCCCTTCACTATACATCAGTTCATACAAGTCTTTCCAGGCCTTTCTGAAATCATCCTGCTTATCATTTCATATAGCACAATAATATTCCATCACCATCATATAACACAGCTTGTTCAGCCATTCCCCACTTGATGGGCATTCCTTTGATTTCCAATTCTTAGCTACCACAAAAACAGCTGCTATAAATATTTTTGTACAAATGGGTCTTTTTCTTTTTTTGGAGATATTGTTGGGATATAAACCTAGCAGTGGTATTGCTGGATCAAAGGGTATGCACAGTCCTATAGCCCTTTGGGCATAGTTCCAAATTGCTCTCCAGAATGGTTGAATCTTTTCACAACTCCACCAACAGTGGATTAGCATCCAGTTGATTGAGTAGTTGTGGAATGGGAAAAAAACTAAATAGTCATCAGGAAACTTGGGTATGAGCCTGAGCTTTACAGATAACTGTGCCACCATGATAAAGTGATTTAATTTCTCTGAGCTTCAGTTATCAGGTCTGTAAATGAGGTATGTTATCATCATTACCACCATCATTCCATTTTTGTTTCAGACTTGTGGTTTCCTCTGCAAAGTACTAGCTTAAACTTTCATTCTAGCAGAGAGTTTATGCCAGCAGAGTCTAAGATCTGGGTTGTATCAAGTTATAAAGGCTTTGAGGATAGTTCCCACAATGTACAGTTTGATTTCTGAGGACCAGCCACTTCAAGTGCACATAAGCTAATAGTTTCTTGGGGATAAATTATTCTCCCATAGCAACTTCTCATAAAACAAAGAAAAACAGAACTTCTTTCTGGCTTAGGCACACCCTTCTGTTTCTGCAGTGATAGTAACAGAGTGGTAAGAAAGGGGTGGTGTAGCATCTCTAAACTTAACCTTGGCTGTTGATACTCTAAATGTGGAATCCTTGTGCAATAATCATTAAATGATCACTGTGCTGGAGAAATGGAACTGCACCAATCTCTACATTCTTTTTGTAAATGACATGAATACAAAGAAAGTTTCATTCACAGGGACATAGGTTCTCTTTAGAGAAGCACAGAAAAGACTGTCCAATATAGTTTTATCTTCCACCTGGGGACAATAAGAAACATCATTTTTGTGGAATGTTTAAATTAGCCTGACATTTTGAAATGGGTTTAAGCAATCATGGATCTTCGAGATGTTAATGTTTCAATCTGCAACCTTATTAACACTAAAAAATGAGATTAAATAGTGTCCAGATGAACAATGACAAGTGAAGACCCAGATGTCTACTTTCCCATCTACATGATGGGAAATCTTGTATTTGCATGATTATGATAAATAATTCCGAAAAGACCGCTACAAAAATAATTATACCTTGACATGCGAATAATAGTTGCAAAGAGTGAAAGGCCAGAAAAATGCATGAAGAAATCAAAAAGTTACTCCAAATTAAATCACCAGGCACAATGATATTTGGTAACTTCAATACAAAGGTGGTAATAAATAGCTGAAGATGGAAAGAATATATATTGGAAAATGTGTCAGGAAATTAGAAATTAGAAAAGCTAAAACCTGGTAGGCTACACCAAAGACATACCTCTGCATCAAAAAATGTTTCCTTAGAGAGAAGGATTATTAGGAACTGGAGATGCTGAGCACGAGAGAAAATCAAAACAAACAAATAAATAAATAGATGCTAAAAATTGATTATTTTTAAAAGACAGGAAAATATTCCTTACTGGTCTATAAGCCATTCCTCAATTATTTGTGTGCTCTCAGCTCAACAACATATTAATGCAAATATCAGATTTAACATAAACCTCGAACAGAGAAGAAAATAATATGGCACATACTTGAAACTCCTCAATCTTGATTTGCTTAAATGAGGTGTTGATAATGAAAAATGGTAGTGGATGATACCACCTCATTTTATATTAAAGTTTACCAATATAAATCAACTGCCAAAACTGGGAGATGAAAGGAGACTGAAAAGTATCTTGGTCACCAAATATGACTTATTTTATGGGCTGAACAAAATGGCAACCAAAGGCAATGCTGCCCTAAAATATAAACTCATTTATACTCTTAGTAAGAAGGATGGTTGAAGATCATAAACAGTTTCACTTTGTAAAGTAGAGAGGAACAGAAAAAAAGCAAAATGAGTTTAAAGCTTGAGTAGAAACCCAACATAATTCTGAGGGCATTGAAGGATGAAAATGGCCAGATAATAAACAGAAGAAAAATGGAGGTGACTTGAAAATATTTTATAACACTGTTTTCACTATCAAGGACAGGGAAGTCATCACACTTGAACTGTAATATTGCAATCCCAAATGTGCTTAAAGAAGACCAAAGACAAAGATGGGAAAAGCCACTGAATTTTATTAAATGTACACAGAGGAGGTTCATGTTGGAAGTGACAAAATGATGGGAGCATTGGGGGATCAATTCCCATGGTATCTTAAAGAGAGGAAGATATCAAAGGGTGTGGAGGAAAGTCTCAGAACATATTAATACAGAAAATGGTGACCAAGAACATAACAGCCTCTGATGAATATTCCAACTTTTCCATTTACATACAATTTTTATGATCTTCATCTCTACATATATCAAGGATATTTGCAATGAAGATATTAGGAGAGGACAGGATGGCTTCACAGGCAATGATCCATAATGGACCATATCTTTACCATCATGGAACTGACTGAAAGAATCGACTAGGCCTATGCTTTGGTGACCATTGAAAGAAGATTTATTTCAATAGAACAAAATGAAAGACTTTCCTCCAACAAGGTGTTTCCTGTGTAAATGTCAATATCATACAAGATTCCTTGCACACTTACCCCTTGAACACTGACATCAGGAAGACCAGAATAGAGGGAAACATTTGGTATTTTCCAGAGTGATAGAAGAGATCAAGTACAGAATCCAATTTGGGAAATGATTCTTCACAGAGAAGGAGGTCCTCCAGAAGCTCCTTCCTATAGAGGATATTATACTAGTTGCATCAAGCTCCATAACATTGAAGAGCCTCCTGGAGGAGAAAATATAGCCATTCAAAAGAGTTTGATCTAGCCATTCACACAGGAAAGACAAGTGGATGGAGAATAGCTATTGTCCATAATATGGCATGAAGATGGATGTACAACATATAGACCTCATGTAGTAGTATAGATATTTGGAATAGATATCACGGATGGAAAAAGAAATTGACCCATATTTAAACTGGTGGAGGAAAGCAGGTAGGAATGTCTTTAAGAAATTACACAACTGAAGGCAGCTAGGTGGTGCAGTGGATGAAGCACTGGCCTTGGAGGACCTGAGTTCAAATCCAGCCTCAGACACTTGACACAACTAGCTGTGTGACCCTGGACTAGTCACTTAACTCTTATTGCCCTGCAAAAAAAAGCAATTACACAGCTCCTATAGAAGGACATTTAAACTCCAGATATCTCTCAGAAACAAAGGGAAAGCTTTTTAAATAGCAATAAACTAATGGTGTGTTTTAATATGGCTATAAGACATGAGACATGAGGATTTTTTGATTATCATACAGAGAGTAATTGAGAGGCATGTGGTACAGAGGAGGAAGCTAAGATTCAGAAGTTAAGTGACTTGCCTGTGATCACACAGCTAGTATCAGAGACAGAATTCCAATCCAGGTCTTCTCAATGCCAAGTGCAGCTTTCTAGCCCCATGTTACCTCCCCAATTTAGTCCTGGGTATATCCCTTTGGTTTATCTGTATAGTGTTTCAGTGAGTAGATTAGAGGGAATGACAAGCTAACCTTCAAGGTCAAATCTCAATCTAAATTCAAGGATCCTATGAGTCTGTGACCTAATTAGTCGATGTCACCAATTCCATTACCTAGGTTGTTGCTTGACTATCCACATCATTTAGCTCCCAAAGACAAGACTGAAGGAGTAATTCATATGATGAGATTAGAGAATTTCTAGCACAAACACTATCACTGTATTTGCCGAGGAATCACAGGAGCGATTTGTGGTGGGGACTACTTCATCACATAAAAATTGAAGACATTTTTCAGAGGCAAATTAAATCACTAGAATATGATGTTGGGGATAAGGGGATCTCTACTCAGCAGACTGACAGGCTATTCTAAACCTCCCTCCCCAACCCCAGACATAACTTCTAAACGATCTGCCAAGGAGACTGGTGTAGCTGCTGGAGACCAAAGTGGACTCACAGTATCAGTGTTTGCCTTAGCCCCTGGGCCCATATAAGGTCCAATACTCCTGGGCTCCAAAATGTTTCAGCCACATCAAGATGGCTCAATGTACAAAGCTATTATTGCACACATAGTGCAATACTTCATGATACTTGCTAAGTGGGGTGTAGAGAAAACCAGCACAGCGTCCCTACCTCAAAGAGGGAAGATGTTGGCACAGCAACAAGGCAAGATACAAATGAATTACACCTGATCTGTGGCCAGTGGTGAAAGAAGAAAAGGATAATGAAGAGGCAAGAAATCACTGAAAACAGCTTTGTTGTATGGTAGAAAACTGCTGAAAGGAGAAGTGGCATGTTCTAGTGGAAAGCGGACTGGGCTTGGAATGAGCAAGAAATGGATCCAGGTCACATGTATGACACTTAAAAGCTGTGTGATCCTGAGAAATTCTCTTAAGCTTTCAATGCTCCAGGCTAACTTTCTAGGACTCTAAGTTACAGATGAGTGGTCAAAGTGCATTAGCAAAAGGAGCTTCTGTTTCCCAGAGTTCCACATACCAGGACAATCAAAAGTCAAACTCCACAATCAGCAAACACACACACACACACACACACACACACACACACACACACACACACACACACACACAAATCAATCTTTAAAAACTGAGGGCAACTTCAGTTTCCATTATGACTTTGACAAGAATCTACTAATTGAAGAGCAAATGATAGTGGTGCAAGGAGCCCTAGGTAATTAGATAAAACAGATAACCTCCCCCAACTCCCAAATGGAGATAGGAAATCCCATTATGAAATCAGTGATGAAGAGCCTCAGGAGAAAGAAACCCCAGGTTCCACACATAGAAAATTTACTGTGGAAACTAGAAGGGAGGACTTTGGTTTTAAGCCACAGGAAACATAGGATCTGATTTCCAGGAAGTATGGAGAGCAAACAGAACACTTCAGGGTCAGGTGGAGATTATGTTATGTTTGTTTCTGTCCCTTACCAAGTGACACTGGTATAATCATAGAAGTCCCTCTACAAGAACAATACGGCACAGGGCTTCAAGAATGTCTACCTATCCTCTAGCTTAATAGGGAGATAGAAGAAATCATGAAAGAAATGGAATAAATATGTCAGTGAAAACACAGCATGGGGTGGGGGAAAGGGGAAATTCTGAAGAGCCAGATGGGAAAGTGGGACCTGCATTAGGAGAGTGGAGGGTGGGAAAAGGGGACACAGAGGAAGAAAGGAACAAGAAAGACCCCTGGACATTTTGAACAATTTAAGAGCCCTCCTGGAGAGGGGGAGTTTTACCCTTTGAGAAGGAAGCAGCCTTAAGAAATAAGGATAACTGGGGCAGCTAGGTGGTGCAGTGGATAAAGCACTGGCCCTAGATTCAGGAGGACCTGAGTTCATATCCGGCCTCAGACACTTGACACTTACTAGCTGTGTGACCCTGGGAAAGTCACTTAACCCTCATTGCCCCGCCAAAAGAAGAAGAAGGAGAAGGAGAAGGAGAAGGAGAAGGAGAAGGAGAAGGAGAAGAAGGAGATGTGCGGTGAAGTGAGCCAGGAGAATGTTGTGCACATCAACAGCAATACTGTTTGATGAAGAACTGTGAGTGACTTAACTGTTCTCAGCAATACAATGATCCAAGATAATCCCAAAGGACTAAAGCTGAAGCATACTACCCACCTCCAAAGAAAGAACGGATATTGATTGTTTCTTTTATCTTTTTTTTAAAACCAGGGCAATGAGGATTAAGTGACTTGCCCAGGGTCACACAGCTAGTGAATGAATGTCAAGGGTCTAAAACTGGATTTGAACTCAGGTCCTCCTCAATCCAGGGTCGGTGCTTTATCCTCTGCACTGCCTAGCTGCCCCATGAACTGATATTAATTGAACACAGACTGAATCATGCTATTTTTTACTTTCTTTCATTTTTTCTTTCATTCCAGTTTTCTTATACAAAATGACTCATTTAGTGATGTTTTACATAATTGCACATGTATAACCTATATCTGAGTATTTACCAACCCAGGGGATGGGGAGAAAAGGGAGGGAAGGAGGCACTGAATTTGGAACTCAAAACTTTACATTAAAATGTTTATTATTTAAAAATAAATAAATAAAATAAAGAGAAAAAAAGGAAATAAATATAAGACTCTACATGTGCCACAAAGAGAGGCAGTCTCTAGTAAAGGGTCAGAGAGAGGGGGAAAAGGAGCCCTGACTCCTTTCTGGCTGATTGGCCATATGCCAAACTATTGTGGATAATGCAGATTTGTGCTATACTCCGGGGTGCCAAGTTGGGATAGGACCGAGTTTTCTGGGAATTTATCAAACCTAACAACCATGACCCATTTGTGTTAACCCAACTGAGGATATATCATCAGAAGGGTAATAGAGAATACCTTTAGATACTGGCCAAAGAGAATGCCAAAGAGAGTAGCCCTTGTAACAAAATAGGAAGAAAGTAGTTGCAGAGACCCCCAAAATGCCTATAATAAAATATCCTGGGGCAGCTAGATGGCGCAGTGGTTAAAGCACCGGCCCTGAATTCGGGAGTACCTGAGTTCAAATCCGGCCTCAGACACTTGACACTTACTAGCTGTGTGACCCTGGGCAAGTCACTTAACCCGCATTGCCTGCAAAATAAATAAATAAATAAATAAAATAATAAAATAAAATAAAATATCCTGTCATAAAGAAAATTTCTGGCTTTATAAAGCTATGTGTAAAGGCAATAAGTGTGGGTGGGCTTTTAAAAAGGAAGCTCAAGGGGCAGCTAGGTGGCGCAGTGGATAGAGCACCGGCCTTGGAGTCAGGAGTACCTGAGTTCGGGTCCAGCCTCAGACACTTAAACACTTGCTGGCTGTGTGACCCTGGGCAAGTCACTTGACCCCAATTGCCTCACTAAAAAAAAAAAAAAAAGAAGCTCAAATCTTAAGGAAAATTTAACCTCAGAGAAATGATTGCAACCTGGTAGGATGCTTCTGATAAATGAAATCTGATTAAGGGTATGCTATCAAAGCATTGTTTATCAAGACATTGTACTCCTGAGAAGAAATGATGAATTGTAAGTTGGAAGCATTTCAATGAGGCTCTCTAGAAGGAAAAGCAAAAGGGAGGTTGTGGTTCCAATTCTGCCTGGCATTCAAAGATCTCCATAGGCAAAGGTCACTTGACCTTTGTACCTTTCTCTCATTGCTTCTCCATAGGTTCTCAAAACTCGACTGAAATCCTATCACTCGGCGTACTGAAACATGACCATCCCCACTCCATTGCTTTGCTCCGTCTAATTCCTATGTCCCTTTCCATAATCCAAAGCCCAGTTCAAATGCTGCCTCCCAACAGTAAGCTTCTATTAATACCTTGTGTTAGGAATAATGCTTCAATGTTCTCATCTTATCTTTTCTGGCCCCTCTCTAACACTAACCTCATTTCTGTTTCTTAGAACCCTATGTGACCCCTGGAAAGTTATTTAACCTTTTGGGGCCTCAGTTTTTTCATCTATAAAATGAAAAGATTCAATTCAATGATGTCTGAGGTACCTTCCAGGTATAGCTCCAAAACTCTGTGATCAAGTAATGTATATATTGCAGTTAGAGCAGCCTACTCTTAAGTGTGAGCTCCAATATCTTATCCCAAATTTGTATCACCTTTTACACAAGAACAGGAAACTGCACACAATCAGCATTTAATCAATATGTTTAATCAAATTGAATTGTACAAATTGAAATTTTTTCATTGCTGGAAAGTCTTTTATTTTGATCTGATATCTATCTCTTTTTAAAATAAATTTTATTGATATTTCTTAGTATTTTTATGTCTCTTTCCCTACCAAAGATCCATCCCTTATAATAAAGAATTAAAAAGTGCTTGGGGGGCAGGGAATTTCAGCAACAATAACCAATACATCAGAAATTTTTGTTATTTTATGTGGTATTCCTCATCTGTAGCTCCCAGCTTCTTGGAGAGAAGGAAGAAAAGGGCTGATTTTTCCATTCTTTTCTGAGAGACAAAGCTTTCTCCTTCTGATTTTTTTTCACAATGACAATTTTTTATTTTTCAGCCTTTAAAAGTTCTTATTTTAGACAGATTCTTGAACCAGTGGTTCATAGCCATCAGCCTTTTCTACTTTTGTGCCTGCTTCACCTCCTGAAGGTTTTCCAGAGCCACCACCTTCACCATGCAGTTCCATTAGCTTTCCCAATTCAGTTTTGGGCTTCTGGAGCATCTTGACTATTCCAGCAAATACATTATGGAGAGGGCAAATGGACTGACAAGCCTTTTCTATGTCTTTTCCAAGGCTGTCTGGAATTAGTTTATTGACAATTCTTTCAAGTCATTTGTCTGCATCTCCCAGGTCATGATTTCCATCATCTTCTTATGAATTTGATAGACCTGTCGGTGCTGGTCATAAGAGGTCTTATGGATCTGGTTGTTGTGCTTTTTGGTAAAACCAACACAAAAGAGGCAAAGCAAGTAGTCATCAACACAGGCTGCAGTCATGGTCTGCCACTTTTTGACATCTTGTCCCAGGTAAGGTCCATTCCATGGAAATTAGTCAAACAATTTTTACCCTGAACATCTTCAGTAATTAACTTGAACTTATGAAAAGCAATTGCATCATTCAGCATAACAGCAAGGCTCACTTCATAAACTCAACCCTTGAGGTCATCACAGGCAGTTTTTGTTCCTTCAGTCCTTGTAACCAGTGTCTTGCCAATATTGTGAATGTTGAACACAGCTGGTGCTTTTACATCATATAAATCCTTCTTTGAAAATGGATCAACCACTTTCTTCTTAGCTCCTTTGTTGCTGCCTTTGGTGAAGCACTTGTTCTTGCCCACTGCCATGATCCCACTCTGAAAACCAAAAGCTTCTTCTAATTTTGAAATATTCCATTTCAATGAATGTGTTCTTCTTTCCATTTATATTATTGCAGTCCTTGGGTGTAATGGTTTTTGTTTCCTGGTTCTATTTACTTCATGTTGCATCAGTTCATCTATGTCTTCTCAAGTTTCTAAGTATTCATCATATGTATTGTTTCTATTAGCTCAGGAGTGGTTCATTGAATCAATGTGCCACAACTTGCTTATCCAGGCTCTCTTTCCTTTCTAATATGTCCCCATTAAGCCAATGCTTGAATACTTCCCCATGGTATACATTTCACTCTTCACTTAAAGAGCTTATTCCACATTTGGACAGTTGTGATCACAAATCAGATATTTTCACCCTACACCAAGCAGAAATTTTCCTCATTATTCTTAGTCCTACCCCTTAGGGTCTAGCAAAACAAAACTAATCTCTGTTCTCTGTGACAATCTTTCATATATCTGAGGACAATCTTACATCTCCATCTGTACACCATCCCCCAGTGATCTCTTGAGCAGAAACAATGATAATTAAATCAACAATATAATAAAAATCTTAAGCAAAGTGTATACCAAGAGCCACAATAAGTTATAGAAAATAGAGTTCACCAGGGATTGAAGTGGGAAAGAGTTCAGGGAAGATGAAGGCATGTTTGAGTTGTGCCATACAGGATACATAGAATGCCAAAAATAAGACATGTCAGCCTGTAGCTGCTGGTGGGAGTGGGGAAATGCTCCAAATATAGAGACTGGGAGGAGGAATATAAAGATTGTTGGGAGTGAGGATAATGGAGATCATGACATAAGAAAACTACTTGAAGGAACTAAGCATGTTTATTCTGAGTAGAGAACATGGATAAGGCTTTCTATCTGTTGATATCAGAAGATATGTCATCTAGAAGAGCCACTCATGGGACATTGGGTTTGGCATTCCATCTCCAGGCTTCTTCCATTGTAGTGAATGTTTCCCCTCTTCCTTCTGAGTCTTGGAATCACTGGTCTCCTTTTAAGACTGAACTAAGGTCACTTTCTGAAGGAGACTTCTGCATTTCTGCCACAGCTGCTTGTTCTACCCATTCATGGTTACATTGAATCTTCTTTATATTGATGAGAAAAAGAGAGATGATTATATATGCCATATATTCATATATGCAAGTGTGTATACATATATGTGTGTGTGAATATACACATATTTATGGGGGGCAGTATTTCCATTGCTTCTTCTGGTAGAATGTAACATCTTTGAGAACAAGACATGTTTCTTTTTTGTCTTTGTACCTCTGGTAATTATTACAATACAGGAAGTGCTTAATAAATGTGTGGTGATTGATTGTTGACTAATGTTCTAAAGTTATTTCTTTTCAGATAGGAGTAAAATTCAGTGGCCTCTGGAGTGCCTCCTAGCTCTGAAACTTTGCAAAGGGAGAAAATTTTAGTTCGAGAAGAAATAGAGAGGGTGCCCATATTGACTGAATTAAATAGGAACAAAAAAATTTTCACATGGTATAGATTGTCTGACATTGCCAGCTGCAGCAGATGCTGCAAAGGGGCCATAAACATCCATAATGCCTGCAGTTGTGCCATAGTGTACTGTGGGGGCAGATCCCTCCAGAGTTCAGTGGCCACCATAATGCCAGAGGATAAATAGCCCTTAAAATTCTATCCTCTCAAAGCCTGGATTCTGGCTGCTGTTGCTGCAGTTATGCCCTGAAATGGAGGGGGCCATTACTTTATAGAACAGATGCCACCTTGCTGGGCCTGCTCTGCACCTGCCATCAATCCTACAGCACATCCTTTTGCCCTTCAGTTTTGATGGAATGTCAGAAAGCAAGGGTGTTGTTGATTCTCTCCTTTCTTATCACCTGATTTCCATTTATGTTTATAGGAACATTTCCTCCATGATAATTAGTTCACAGGGACTGGAATGCTGACCAAATAATTTCTCAGGCATCTAAACCTTTGTGTCTCCCCAGGATTTCTCAAGATTTCCATGGAAGGCAGGTGCAAATTTATGGGTCTCAGGATTGCAATGGACTTTCAGGATCATCTTAGGCCAAAAGGAATATTTTGTAAACCATAAGACCCTCTATAAATGTGAGTGACAATGGCAGCAGCTGTTGCTCTTGTTAGCATTGGCATTGGCCAAATATGTTATTGCTTTAAGGAATTCTCAATGAGGAAATACCTTCTACCCATGTAGAATGTCAATTGCTTTGCAACTTGACATCTTAGAAAAATTCCTGGGCCATCAAGAAGTTTAGTGGATTTCCCAGGGTCACACTAGTATGACCTCAGGGCTCAGCTAATGGAATGACAATATCCAGATTAGTCAGAATATAGAGGGCATAAAGAGCAATAGTGTGCCATGTCTCTGGGAAGATTGGTTAGAGTTAGACAATAAAAAGCCTGTAATACCAAGCTAAAGAGTGTATTTTATCCAAGAGATGGATAGGGAGCCAGTGAAGTTCTTTGAGCAAAAAAAAAAAATCATCTTAATATGTTTACTATAAAGAAAGAATTTCAGCTATTGTGTATAGAATGAATTAAAGAGGGGAGATACTAGGTTATGGGAGGCCATGAATGCCTAATCTAGAGAGGTGACTGAATCATTCAGAAGGGACAAATGTGACATAAGTTGAGGACAAAGATTTGGCAACTATTTGGGTGGAGGTAGGAGGAAGAGAGAAAAGAGAAGAGTTGTGTGGCAGGGATGATTGTAAATGTCATAGTAACATCAGTGGGAAAACTTGAAGAAATGGTCAATTTGTGGAGTAAGATAATGCATGGGAGGGTTTAAGTTGAATTTGAGATGATGACAGGACATCCAGGTGGAGATGTCTAGCAGCTAGCGGGTGAAGGGGGATTGGAGTCCAGGAGATATTAGGGTGGGATATATAGATATAAATAAATATCATAATTAGGAACTGATGACATCAAAACCATAAGTATAAATAGAGAAGAAGAAACACAACCTTTGGGGGAATATTCATACTTAGGAAGTAGCACATGAATGCAAATCAATCTAAGTGTACTGAGAAGTATCTCAAGAGAAAGCAATGACATAAAAACTCAAGAAGAGAACAGTTTGAAGTAGAGGAGACCAATAACATCAAATGCTGCAAAGAAGTTAAGAAGAATGAGCGTGTGGAAAAGTACATTGAGTTTAGCTTTTAAAAGACTTTTTATATCATTATTTCTCTGAACTTGACTGGAAACCCCCTGAAACCATGGACTCTGTCATTTTCTCTTTATAACCCTACCAATGATCACAGATCCATGAAAGGGATCCTCTATCTCCTCACAGACATCAGAAGGAATCTCCTCAATGAAGCCCCTGATATGTGCTCTTTCAGCCTCTGTCTTAAGATTTACAATGAGAAAGAATGTATGACCTCAAGAGGAAGCAGCACATGTCACTGCTGGACAGCTCTATTTGTTAGGAAGTGTGAACCTGATTCAAAATCTCTTTCCTCTCTCTCTCTCTCTCTCTCTCTCTCTCTCTCTCTCTCTCTCTCTCTCTCTCTCTCTCTCTCTCTCTCTCTCCCTGCCAATTGTCCTAGCTCTGCCCTGAGACACTGTAACACAAGCTGAATCCCTCTTCCTTATAGCAACTCTTCAAATAGTTACATTGTTAAGATGACTGCACCCAAGGAGGGCTCCCTAAGAGCATCCTGATTTAATCATTGGAAAGGAATTGTTACCTTTGTGGAAGCTAATGGTGGATACAGAGAAACACAATACATTAGTATGAATGTCAGAGTTTAGAGGAACTTCAGTGACCACCTAGCACAAACTATACTCCAAAAGAATTCCCCCTTCTCCCACACTAAAGACTTGACAAGTGGTCATCCTGATTCTTGTTGAAATCACATAATGGAGAAGGGAGGTGCATCACCTTTAAAGGAGCTGAATTATATTAGCTAAAATTCTTAGAGTACTTTAAGGCTTATAAAGCACTTTACTTACATCATCTCACTGGAAACTGATAACAGCCCTGTGGGCTAGGTCTTATAGGTATAATTACTATTAGAATTTTATGGATGAAGCTGCTGCTCAAGGAAGTTAAGGGACTTGTCCATTATTGCAGAGATGGCTAGCTAGCATTTAACAGTGCTTTATGGTTTGCAAAGCACTTTACAAATATAATCTCAGTTTATCCACACAATAACCATGGGAGGTAGGTATTATTATTATTTCCACTTTATGGGTGAGGAAACTGAGATAGACAGATGTTAAGTGACTTGCCCAGGATTACACAGCAAGTAAATATCTGAAGCCATATTTGAACTCAAGTCATCCTTGACTCCAAGTCTAATGCTTCATCCAGAGTGCCACCTAGCTGCTGTGAGATAACAAATGGTAGACATATTTTTAGCCAAGGTCTTTCTTAACACCCAAGTCCAGATGTTTTCCCACCAAACTATGCTACCTCTCTAAAAATAAAAACAATTTTAAAATTGGATGATTTTAACCCTACATGTGTTCCTTAGCTTTTCATCAGTCCCCATCCTTCCAGGTACCAACATGAGGAGCCTAGACTTCATGTTGCAAATAGATAAGGCAGGAAGTCATTAAATAACAAGACAATTTTCTAGTTGTATCTGTTAATTGCCATAGCTACATGCCCTGAACCTGGATAGCATCTAAGAATATTAGATTGAAAGCTTGGTGTCACACATCCCAATGCATCCTAATTATGAAGGAGAATTGCTGACACTATGAAGTTTGGTGTGCTCATGCTTTGATTCCATTTTCTTCCCCTGTGATGAGAGAACAACAGAAAAGTGCATTGCCATTGGAGATTGTGGGACTCAACACCATAATTTTGGTCTGTTCTGATAATTATACAAATAAGTTGAATATCTTAACCCATGGACCCTACATGATCAGGAGTAGCAGCAGAGTTAGCTGGGCCACTGAATCACAGAAAATCAGGCCTGGAAGAGGCTGTCTGGACCACTCTGTTCCTGAACATAAGTCACCTCTTCAACATCCTAACAAGTGGTGACCCTTCCATTGACTGCAAATCTCCAGTCATAATAAACTCTTTACCTCCCAGGACAGCTTGTTCCACTTCTGCACTGCTCCCATAGGTAAAAACCTTTTTGTTCCACTATATTGTTATCTGACTCCATGCCCACCCTTAAACATGACACCTCATTGTGTACTCTAAGATAAAGCCCAACAACATCAATTCCTCTCCCATGGAAGTATTCAGAGTCCTCAAATTCTTCTCAGAACTGACAACATTACTCCAGATCTCATCCTACCATATATGTGACCAAACTGAGCCTATTTATAAGATGCCCTAAGACTGTGTGAGTTTTTCTCTGCCTGCCAAGTCCCACTGTCAACTCATCATGAACTTTACCTCTACTGAAATACCATAGAAATCCGTATAGTCTCTTATCTCATACATGGGAAATCAATTGCTTGAAACCAAGGTGAAGACTACAAAATTGCATCTTCAAAAATGCTGGAGAATTAAGGGTGACCTGAAAATTATCAGCTTCCTGTTATCAATGCCCAGCCCCAACACAGTCACCATTAGAACCAGAAACTAACCCCATGAATCACAGGGATCAGTGAATGTCAAAGGAGAGAGAACACTTTTAAATGTGCCTTTCAATTTTCCTTCTGTGGTGCTCCTCTAGGCATAAAAGAAATGTGAGGAAGAAGACTGGGTCCAGCCACACAAACCTTGTCATCACTATTGGAACATATCCATGATCTACAAGGCATGATGGAGGCAGTGAAAAGAAATGAGGACTTGCAGTCAAAGGCCTAAGTTCAAATCTAGGCTCGAGGATTTGCTACCCTTCTGACCTTGGGCAAGTCCCTTCCCTTCTCTGGGTCTAAGTTCCTCATCTGTCAAAATAAAGATGAACTAAATGTCCTCGCAGGTCCTTGCCACCACTAAGTCTGTGGCCCTCTCATACTGTGATCCCAGGATATTTGGCTCATAACATCCCTGCTGCTCTTACACCATTCCTCTCCACACACTCCGTAGTGCAGCCAAAATGGGCCACTCTCTTCCCCTGTCCATCCCATGTGATCTCATGCCTCTATCCTTTTGCTTGTGCCATTCCTTGCATTCCTTTCCCTTCTTAAGCTGCTGAATCCTTGTCAATCCTTTAATTCCAAGCTCAGGTGCTGCCTTCTCCAAAGAACCTTTCTTGATGTGTCCTGTTGAGAATGGCCTTGCCCCTCAGACCTCACTCAGCCCACCTTGTTTCTCTGAAATACTTATGAGTCCATGCTGTTCTGGTTCTCTGTATTTATGTCTTCATCCTCTACCACACTGCAAGCCCCAAGCAGGCTGGACTCATCCCAGATCTAACCCTCCTAGCTCTCTGGGTATCGAGAAGAATGCCCTGTATATGGACAACGCAAGAAAAATAGTTGTGGGATAAATGCATGAAGGTTGAATGACTCCTTAACGTTGAACAGAAATTACAATGGGGTGAGTACGTCTGCAAAGGAATTGACATTTCCATAGCACTTTGCAAGTCTAAAGCATGCTTAGAATTAGGGATTCATCTGATCTCCCCAATAGCCCTATGAAGGACTTAGGAGAAGGGATAAAGCCTCATATAGTAGAAAGTGTACTGGGCTTGGAATCAGAAGAACTGAGATGGACTCCTAGTCCTGACAGTTATGTTAACAGATGATCTTGGCATTTTGGTGACCTACATGACCTTGGGTGGACCCCCTTCCTTCAATGCACCTCAGTTTCTTCAAATGTAAATTGGAATGGCCTGAGCAATTACCTCTAAGGACCCTTGCATAGTTACATAGTAAAGTAGAAAGAGTGATGAGCCTGGAGTAAGGAAAACCTGAGACAAAATCCAGCTTTAGGATTACCAGTTGGAGGACCCTAAGCAAGTCACTTGACTTCTGTCTGGTTCAATTTCCTCAACTGTAAAATGGACATGACATGATGAGTGCCTCCCTCACAGGGTTGTGAGAATCTGATGAGATAATACCTATACATCTCTTAGCACAGTGCCTGACACATTATTAAGTGCCTATTGGCACTTAATAAATGCTTGTTCCTTCCCTTCCCACTTTTCCCATCCACTCCCTTACTTCAAGCTGTAATTCTCTGGCCCTTTTTATAACTTATTTTCTTTGTATCCCTCTTTAATAGATGAGGAAACTGAGACTTTCCCAATGAGTTCAGGCACCCTGCACAGGCTGTCATGCTCATTTTTGTTCCTGAACCAGTGACTGATTTGCTGTCACTCTTATAAGTACACTAAGGCCCATGATCCTCCAAAGAGGCACAAAAGAGATAAAGGATGCTGTCAAATCAGCAAAGGGCCTCATCTGGCCTGCCTTCAAGACAACGTGATATTTACACAGTCACAGAGTTTGTTCCCCTCAACATGCAATATTATCTAGAGCCCAGGGTAGATGCTATTTTATCTCAGTTCTGTTTGCTTTCCTCCAGTCTGGCTGGCCAAAAGGTTCCATAAATACAACACTGAAGCTCTCCCAGACCCCAAGCCCGTGAAGATCCCATTCTTAGTGTCACTCCCCCCAAAGTGATTTTTCATTCTGCCCTTTACTTAGGTGATAGAGGCCAGCAGGTAAGATGAATGCTGACCATGTTCCAGACATGGTCCAACTCTGCCTTCTCGAGAAATATCTATCCTGAAATGAAAAGCCACATTAAAATGTCACTTTCCAGTCTACAAAAGCCTTTCCTCACATAGCTTTGGTGGGTACAACCAGCTCTCTCTTAAAGATGAAGGCTTAGAGATGGGAGCCAAGTCAACAGCAGCAGAACCATGACTAGAACCAAGTCTTAGGACCTCAGTTCCATAACTCTTTCTGCTGCATGATGCTGCCCCTCAGTAATCACCAGCCTAGAAGGATAAAAGATCTGAGTTTATGGGATCCTCTACTTGGGAAGGAATCCCCTCTTGCAATCTAGAGATTTGCCCAGGATTTAGAGCTGAAAATTAGCTAAAAGTTCAGCTGTCTCCATGGGCGAGACAACAAGATGAAGTCCCAGAGAGCAAAGAACTTAGTTCCAGGAATACATGGGTAAAATTTAATAGCTGAGTTATGAGCCAGATCCCACATTCAAAAAGGCCAGTGTCTAAACCATCCAGAACAGATGACTCCCCCTCTGAAAAACAGTTGCCAGGAGTAGAGAATGCAGAGTTTTTAGAATTTTTTAAATTATAAAAGATATTTAAATATTGTATGTATTTACAATTCTTCTCCCATCACCTAGCAAGACAACAAGAGTTCTACTAATGTTCATGAATGGCATACAAGTTTATGATCAACACAATATTCCCCAAATTTTCCTGATTTCCTTCCCATCTGCCTCTCCTCTTTTCAGTTCTCGGCTTCATCCTTTGGTCATGTTTTCCCCAGGGCGTCAATTTCTTCCTGACCTATCTCCTTACTTGCAATCTGTCCCCACTTCCCCTACCTTTACTTAGGATGTTTTCTATCATCTTGGCCAATTGGATCCCACTCACTATAGATGGTCCATGTAGAGACCTCCTCCCTATGCCCTTCCCTTGAAATTCTTGAGCTTCTCATGTTGGTAGGTTGGTGGGATGCTAGTGATTTTCATTTCTCTATGACTTCCTAGTTTCCAAGTGCTTTTAAAATATTTCAGACAATGACCCTGGGGGACAGCTAGTACAAGTTCTATAATATCCTTATTACAGAAAAAAGACCAGTCTGTCCCCCAAAGACTAGTGGACTTGTCCAAGGCCACACAACTAGGTTCTGAGTTGGGATCTTAGCCAGGGTCTTTGAACTCCAAGTCCATTGATCTCGATATGAGGTCACACTGACTTTTCCAGCATCAGTGATGTATGGTCATCTCTAACCAGCTCCCACCACTCCCAGTTCCTATAGACTAAGCCTGTAAGCTCCGATATTTCAGAGCTTAGAATAGCAATTTATACATTTTAATAAATAACTTAATAAAAACTTGCAGATTGATTGATTCATTGGTTTAGAGTTTCTTCTTTTGGGCCATTCTCACGCTTTTCTCCCCCATTTATTTTGGGCTTTTCACTTTTCATAACCCTTCCAGGAGCTGTAAGAGCCTTGCTTCCTTTTGCCAGTGTGTAAGTCAGCGTCTCCTTGACATCAACGCCCACACTGTTATCAAACTTCCAAATTACCCAGCGATTGTCAGAGTATCTGTTGTAATGACACAATTAAAACCTCATCAACAGAGAATGAAAAACCACCACCTGCAAGATACCTAGCCTGACTCCATCATGCAAAGAAACTTGTGTAGAAGAAAAACAGAAAACTTTTTTTTTTTAATCTGGGAAAATTTTTTAAATAAACACATACACACACACATACATACACACACACCACAGATTCATTATATATAAATGCATATATAGTCTCTTAGAGCTAAAAAGGATATTAAGGATGATTTGGTCCAAACATTTCCCATAAGGGGAACTAAGGACCATGAAGTTGAAATGATTTTATTAAGGTCATACAAGGTCCAGAGCCATAACTAGGATGCAGGTCCCTAGATTCCCAAACCTCAGCATTCTTTCCACACTGTTGATGACTTTAGAAATGTTAGTCTTTCCATTTAGGGATGAGAAAGTTGTGCCCTAAATATTGATTCTTTTCTATCCATCTTGACCAAAGCCAGCCAGTCTGCTACCACCGCCATCTTTGCCCTGACAAGGATGAGGTATGTACTGGGGCCACAAGCACTGGATGCCACATTTTCAAGAATAAAAATTACTAACACTCATGTCTCTAACTATAGATTGAAAGCTTATGGAGGCACAGTGCATTGGAGCCAAGATGACCCTTAGATAAGAAAAAAAAAATTGCAGTAAGTCCAGAATGTTAGCACTTCCAGGAGTGACCCTAGAAACCACTGGACCTGCCATCTTCCTTTCATGGAAGAAGAGAGTGAGGTTCACCCAAGGTAATCATGTGATGGATTGGGAATAATTCAAGGCCCATTCACAACAGGGCTAGAGGTGGACCCAAATTCCATAACTTGGCTTCTCAAGATCTCCGTTTCCTCATCTATAAAATGAGAGTTGTACAATATAATCTCTAACATCTCCTCTAGCTCCATTGTATCACCCAGATTTGACTTCAAGCTCCCCATTTACTGTTCTATCTCCAACAAGTCACTCAACCCTTAGCTTCATACCTCTTAATTTCCATACCTCTTCACTTCCTTCTCCATGAAATGCTATGGAGATTGCATACCATTTCCAGCTCCCCTTTATTTACTGTCTTCCCATTTTAAAATATAAGCTCTTTTCAAGGACAGGGACTATCTCCCTTGAATGTATCGGTCTTGCTAGAGGCTTGTACAGTGCCTGGTATGTATAGGAAAGGCTCTGTCTCTCTCCCCAGGTGCTTTTGCCATCCCTGTCCCTGAAAATTGCCTTTGTTTTTCTTAGTAAATTGATTTATGTAGATATATAGATAGATAGATATAGATATATACACATATGGTTTCCTCTGAAAGAATGGAAATCCTTGAGGACAGGGGCAGTTTCCCTTTGCCTTTGCATCCCTAGCACCCACTCCAGTTCCTGGCATCTCAAAGGCACTTGAATAATGAATCCCTATGAAATTGTTGTCATAGGCATTGTTATTGTTGTTATTCCCTGTCAAACCCTCCAGAACTCAGTTCTGATTTACAGTGGCCAAGAAACCACCCAATAAGCATAAAGCTGCCCTGTATACCCCAATTACATACCTGTCCATCATCAATACCTGCTAACTCATTTGCATTTCTAATATGAAGGATATGCTGCCCTGAGCCATCCCCACCCCCTCTGTGTTGATCCTTCTTGCGGCCAAAGGAATCTAGTGAGACAGCTGCCTCAGGTCAGAGAGATGGAGAAGGCTCATACTGGACATGAAAAGAAGGAAAGGGAACTACTCTGGTCCAATATGTGGCCTTGTGGCAGACTCTAACCACTAGACAAATGCTTAGAACTTTTTTGAAGCATAGATATGGACAGAAAGCTGAATATTGGAAGGTAGGACTCCCATCCACATCCAAGGCACTGACCTTCTTCTCTGGTTTGTGGAGAGGAAAGGTGTTCTGGGGGCATGAGTTGGACCACATTATTGTCATGACAACCACCAACAATTCTGCCCACAACTCCCACTGCCTTTGACTATGGGAGGAAGGCTAACAGAGGATTAACCAGCTAAGCCTGGGATGCCATTTCTATAGATGGGTTATGTTCTCAGTGTCCCTAATCCCCCAATGTTTCATTAATGCTCAAGGGAACCATTCATCATCCCACTGCTGCCTGTACTGCCTCCATGTGCAAATGGGAATCTGGAAATTAAAATAAGATGAATCGTTTGACCAGATTGCAGAGTTAGCAATCAATGAATGCAGGCTTATCATACATCAGATCAAGTTAGGACAAGAAAAATAAATTGACATGGGAAGGACTAAGTTAGGTATCCTCAGACCCAGGTTAACCCCCTAGGTTGTCGATGAACTTGCTGTGTGACCTTAGGCAAACTACTTAACCTGCTGACAAAAGAAATGAGCATCCCTGCCCCCCACTCTGCCTTCTAGGTGATCATGGCATCCCAGTTGTTACCTCCATCCAGGGCAACATTCACCAGTAGTTTCCTTCCTGTCTGGGTTTATCTGCAAGGCTGCAGTTCATTAATATGCTCCTCAAGAGGTGATTGCATATCCTCATCCTCCCTCACCTCCTAAATCTACCCATGTACCAGACCAGCTGTTGCTGCCCCAACAATATCGTCTGCATCTTATTCCTCTATACTCACAAGCCATTACCCTGTTCAGACACTCACTGCCCCTCACCTGAATTGTTGCAGTGGCCTTCAGATTGGTCTCCCCGGCTCTGCCCACAGTGTACACAGAGCAATCACAGTGATTTTCTGAAAGTGCAGGGTTCACCAAATTCCCCCTTACTCAATAAACTCCAGTGATTCACTATTGCCTCTAGGATCAGATATAAAGTCCTATGTCTGGCACTTAAATCTTTTCATAAACAGACTATCCTACTTTCCCAAACTGATCATACATTATCCCCTTTTCACATGCTCTAAAATCCTGTCAAACTGACCATCCTGTTTTTCTTCACACGTGATACTTCATCCCCCATCTCCATGTCTTTGCCCTTGTCTGTCATGCCTGGAAGGCACTCCCTTACTACCTTTGTCTCTGGGAATACCTGGTTTCCTTGAAGACTCAGTCTGCTCAAGCATCACCTTCTACATGCAGCCTTTCCTGACTTCCCCAGAGGCTATGGCCCTCTCTCCAAAATCACCTTCTATATATTGTTTTCAGTCAAAAACCATTTATTTTCTGATTCAGTTTTTTTTTTAATATGAGGTATTTTACATTTTCTTCCATTTTTTCAGTCTTTTGACTGTTACAGTACTTCTTGTTGTCTCATGGAGTCATTGACTTCTTTGAGCCATTAGGATCAAATTTATAGCTGTATTGCTCACACCCAGTCTTGACTCAGGGGCTTGCATAGCTTGGGGCAAGAAACCAAACTTTACTCTGGATCAGACCAGTTATTTTGAAGATTTTGTGGGCTCAGTGTCAGGAATGCAGATTCCTCCTTTGACTGAATTCCCAGACCTGGTTATTGAGCTGCTGCAGGCTTCAGACTAAACTGTAAGCTGGATCTGTGACCCCATTCTATTGTCAGAGCTACACAGTTGCTACTCACTTCTCTTTTTTTCCCTATTCACTTCTGTTCTTGCTCTTTTCCCAGGATACAGCCTCAGTCCCACAGGCACTCATCACCCTGGTCAGTCACGGCATGGCAAAGGTATTCTCAGACTACACTTCATTTGAGGCCTACTTGGGGGTGTAAGTAACACAGTTGCCAGTTGGTGCCTCTTCCTGCTTCCTGCAGGATATCACAAGGTCTTTGTGAGCTGTATCTGCGGCCCTTTTTCCCTAGGGCATACATAGCTCCAGGTGCCTTTATGTTTACTTTGTGTATAATATCTATGTGCTCATTCTCTTAATATGATCTAGCTCCTTGGAGACAGTGGTTGCCTCATTTTGGTCTTTATATCTTGAGCATTTAGGACAATGCCTGGCATGGAGTAATTGCTTAATAAATGACTATGGATTGATTGCTATTTTTGTTTTGCATTCTCCCCCATTGAAGTCCAGAGAGGTTAATTGACTTTATCTGTGTCACACAGGTGGTAAAGGTAGTATTTGGAACTCAAACCCAGGTCTTTCTAAGCCTTTCATGTCCTTCTGACTATGGTACCCACCATTGGACCCCAGGGTACCCACACTCAAAAGAATATTAAAAAACTTCACAGAGGCACAAATGCTGCCCTGAGATCATTACACATTAGATCTGCCATCTTGAGCTGCTTTTGATCCATGGACACCCTGGACTCTGACCCCTGTCTTCCTCTCTCCTGAGAGAAATATATGAAATCCTATCTGGTTATTCTATTGACACCTCAAGCTCAACATATCCTAAATGGAACATATTATCATTCCAAACTGTTCCACCTTCTGACTTCCCTATTTATGGTGATAATACTACAGTCTTTCCCATCATTCAGACTTTGAATTTCTAATCATTTCTGACCTATCCCTTGGCCCTCAAAATCAGTTGCCAAGCCTTATCAATTCTACTTCCATAATATCTCTTTTATCTCTTACTTTCTCCCCACTCCCACAGCCACAATCCAATACCAGGTCCTCATCTCTACCCACCTGAATGACTTACATAGCCACCCAACACAAGAGTTTGCAGCAAGTGTTGCAGAGTTGAGGTCAATTGAATTGAATGGAATCAAAATCACACACCAGACCTTAGCCTCTCCCAGGATCCTCTCCTAGGATTCAGGGGGGAAGAGGAAAGAATGAATGAGTAGCTCAAGTGTCTGAAGACATACCAGGAGGCAGCAACATAAGCCTGCTAAGTCACTTCTATAAACACACTATGTCATCTATATCCCTAGTCTTCTAATGCAAAACTTCTTAAACTGTGGGTTGTGACCCCCATAAGGGGTCATGTGGGAGTCAGGAAAAATTTGGTAATAGTAAAAGGTTGTGGGGAGAATACTGTACACAGTATCAATGACACTGTGTGATAATCAACTCTTCTCAGCAATACAATGATCCAAGATAATTCCAAAAGACTCGTGATGGAAAATGGTCTCCACATACAGAAAAAAAAGAACTGTGGAATCAGGATTCAGACTGAACCATACTGTTTCTATTTTTTGTTTTTGTTTTCTTTTTTGAGATTTTCCCTTTGTGTTCTGATACTTCTTTAACAAAATGACTAATACAGAAATATGTTTAATGTGATTGTACATATATAACCTCTATTAGATTGCTTTCTGTCTTGGGGAGGAGGGAAGGAGAGGAGGGAGAAAAATTTGGAACCAGAGATCTTATAAAAACAAATGCTGAAAACTATCTTTACATGTCACTGAAAAAATAATAAAATACTTTTATGATAAAAAAGCAGTAAAAGGTTATGTGTACCAGGACAGCTAGGTGGCGCAGTGGATAAATCACCGGCCTTGGACTCAGGAGTACCTGAGTTCAAATCCGGCCTCAGACACTTGACACTTACTAGCTGTGTGACCCTGGGCAAGTCACTTAACCCCCATTGCCCCGCAAAAAAAAAAAAAAAAAAGGTTATGTGTACCTATTTTATATACCTATATACCTGGGATCGTATCAAAATTTCTCAGGCAAAAGGGGTCTCAAGTGGAAAAAGGTTACAAAGCCCTCTGAATGCACCCTTTTATCATGCTTCAGCCACTGGAATTTAGCAAACATGAAAACAAGCAGAATATAGCTGCCAGAATAGCTCTTTTCTGGGAAGTTTATGAAAACTAATGCATAAAAATCACTGTAAATAGGCCCCATTGGCACTGGGGAAGGGAGTGCCCACAGAGCAAAGACCACACAACCAATGGAACACTGAGACATTTCAAAACTCTTGTCATTGGAGCAGCCCCTCCCTCCCTCTATATCTGCTCCTATTCACTGCTGCCCTGGGCTACAAGGGGGGAGGGAGCAGAGGGAGTGATGTATGTGGCCCAGCTATGCCAGTGAGATGCCAGGCTCATACTCCAGGTTGGAGAGAAATGAGGACCTGCAATGGCAGCAGCCTGCCCATTCTCTTGATCCTGCTCTGTGCTAGGCTAGCAGTGGATAGGCCAGAAGTGCCTGCCAGAGATCAAGCCCCCAAGCCTGGAGAAAGCATCCTGAGATCCAGTTCATACTGGCTCCCAAACTCCATTCCTGAGGTTAAGCCAAGATCTCAAGTCCATTCTTTGTGCTGTGAGCCCCAGGATCAGAAATCCTCCAGAGTTTCTGCCTTCTCAACTAGGGAGTAAAGATTCAAATGGGCACACTCCCACAACTGTCTTCATGGCCTGAAAGCCCCATCTGCAATGGCTCTCTTATCAGCTTGATTTAAGAACCAGAATTTGGAATGTGAGTCCTCAGATATTGGGCCCAGCTCATTCCAGGGTTCAGTGGCAGCAGGATTAATGATTAAAGCCAGGATGTAAGCCTGAAATGCATATAACCCAGGATGAAATCCACAGGGTTCCTTGTCTTTGATCCACACCCTGGCAATGGTGCCTATAAGCAACCTAGTATATTAAGCATGCCAAGCCCCTGAAAGGCACTTCAGAGGATGCCAAACTTCATCTCTCACTTTGCAAAGAAAGTAACTGACTCCCAGAGAGAGGAGGTTATTTGGTGTGGGTAGAAGTTGGACTAAATGACTTCAAAGGTTCTTTCCAACTGAGTGTCTGGAAGAGTGGGTGATAGTGATAGTGTTTGTTATTGGTAGTCTCTGTTTGGGTTTGACCAGAATCCAGGGCTCCTCATTCCTCATCTAGTCCTTCTTCTGTGGCTCCAAAATGAAAGATCTGAAAGCTAGCAATCAATCGATAAACATTTAGTAGATCCCTACTATGTGTCGGCATTGTGCTAGCTTCTAAGAATACAGAAACAAAAGAGAAACATTCCTTACTCTCAGGAAGCTTACATTCTATCCTAACCACATGAATTGATTGACATATCCATAGGGAAAGGGCCAAGGATCCAGGAACTGCAGAATTTACAAGTGAAAAGGGACCTAAGAGGTCATCTAGTTCAACCTCCTTAAGTTTAAAAAGCAGTAAACAGATTCCCACCCACACACCGGGCGGGAAGTAACTTATCTAAAGTCACACATATTGTAAATACCGAAGTCAGGACTCAAAAGTAGCTACTTTAACTATGAATAAATATCTCTTTTCATAACAACATACTGCTTCTGTGCCACACCCCAAATTCAAAGTTCGGGATACAGTGGGGGGAAAAGGCCAGTTTTCTTGGGTCCCTATGACCGTTCCATTCCCATTTTTCTACGCTTTCATATTCTGATGACTATTTAGGATGTTAGAGATAGATGAGGGATCCATGAAGATGTATTTCCAAGATGTCCATAAACTCAAGTCAAGTGTCTTTCTTCATATCGGCCACACTGTGGAAGAGGGACTCAACTTGTCTGATTTGACCCCAAAATGAAGATAGAACTAGAATGAATAGATAGAAGTTTCATTTGGCAGATTTGGACTAAATGATAAACTGAGGGAGGAGGGGCAGATAGAGAGAGAGAATGTCCTAAATGTAGAAAAATCCAGAATAGTGAGCTTTCCTCTCAATGATGATCTTCAAGTGAAGGATGACTAATCTTTGCCAGTATACTGGAGGGTGGTGGAGATTTGTCCAAGAAGGTGTTGGTCTAGGCCATATTTAATGCCCTTCCAATTCTCTGAGATTCTCGGATTCTAAAAAATGTTTGTTGAATTCATGGATTGAACTGCTTCTTCAGGCAAGGTTAGGCTAGGTGGTCTTTACAATTCTTTCCCCCTCTCAGAAGTTTTGGTATGAGACTCCTAGGAGCTACATTCTGCGTTTTGGAGGGGGAGAAAATAATTTTGAATCCATTCCATCATCTGAATCCATTCCATCATCTGACTGGTCCCTCATTTCTTAGTGAGGAGATCTTCTCTGAGCTGAAATAAATTGCAAATGAACACTGGATGAGAATCCAATTTAGCTGTTCCCCTAATTCAGGAACCTAATTAACTTGGTTCTGCTTTGGGATCCTTTTGCTCAACTGAAACGGTGATGTTGGGCAAGCAGATAAGGAGAGAGATGGGTCACTGTATTGATGCCTGCTCATTATTCCCTTTAATATCCATGCTGAACAGGGAATGCGCCGATTACAATTAAAATGCTGCCTTTATTCCATTTTAGCCGTAATTGACCGAACCCAGCAATTTGTACTTTGATTCTCTCTGTTAAGTAATTGACGATCACAAGCCACTGTTTGATAATAACACGTTCAATCACTCAGCTCTCATTGGTGTATTTAAAAATAACTCGGGAGTCTATTGTTAAATTAGAACACACAGGGACAATTACACCAGAAAAAGATATACTTAGTTACCAACAATTTTGACAATGTCTCCTTAGCGACCAGAACCTATGTCATGCTAGATTCTGAGTCAGAAGGACCTAAGTTCACATCTCACCTCTTCCAAATACTAGCTTGCAACAATGGACAAAATATTTCCTCTCTCTGGATCTTAGTTTTCTCAGCTATCAAGTGATGAGGTTAGATTAGACAGCTTCCAAGTCCTTTTCACCACGAGAATGCAATCTTATGATCCTATATAGTCAGAAAGGTACATTGGAAAGGATATTAGAAAAAAGAATCAGTATACCTAAGGGGAAGTCCAAGTTTGAGCCCCTAATTGACCTTGGACAAATCACTTCATCTCTAAGCCTTGGTTTCTTCTTCTGAAAATGGGGCTGATAACACCACTATTGCTTCATGTAGAGCATGATGTGAGACTTAATTGAAACAATTTATATTAAAATAGAGGTTCATGAAAATGTTAGGGACTATCTAGCCCAACCACCTCAGTTCACAGGGGAGGAAATTAAGTCCCAGAAAAGTTGACTTTCTTAAATTCACTCTGGGTCTTAATCACCTGATATGTCTCTCATTCTACAGACAGGGAATCTTAGGACCAAAGAGGAGGCTAAGATTTGCCTATGGTTGAACAGTGAGTTAATTACAAAGCAAAGAACTAAACTAAACTAAAACCAAGTCCTTAATCTGGTTAGGGACCAAGGAACAAGGAGATACCATTCCTAAAGCAACTGCTACCTACCGTCCTTCCTTTGTTTAATCTTGGAGCTCTACAGGAGTTCAGGCAAGAGAGTTGTTAGGGATGGGGTGACTAGAGAAGACTCTCTAGAGATATCTGGTGGTACAGTTGATAAAAATTGAGCCTGCAGAAAGATCTGAGTTCAAAGATGACCTCAGATGATTACTAGCCATGTGACCCTGGGTAAGTCACTTAACCTTTGTTTCCCTCATTTTCCTCAACTATAAAATGATAATAATAATAGGACCCACATAGGATTGTTATAAAGATTAAATGAGATAATATTTGTAACATGCTTATTATCACAGTACCTGGCACATAATAGAGCTATATACATACTTCTTCCCTCTCCTAAAAGAAGGATTGGACTTGACTTGAGTGGATAGGAGAATAACCTGAACAAATGTGGTACAAAAATCAAGGGACACCCACTAGACATGAACATCTGGGACTTTGCTGAGTGTATGTGAGATTAAACAAAACTTCTGTTAAGGATCTTTGTCATCCAACAAATACCAATTAGGGTGCCTAATATTTGAAAGAATTGATGCTAAGAACTGAGCAGAAAATGATGTATTTTTTTAAAGGCACATGGCTTGTCCTCATGAAGCTTACATTCTCATGGGAGAATCAGGGCAGTAAGATATATAAGATATATAGACAGTTAAATGCCTCTTGTGAGACACACCCTCATGAAAGGTCCTTAAGTACCTAAGCAGAGGCTGGGTAAAAGTTTGCCTGGTATGTTGTAATGAGACCTTCCCTGGGTATGGGTTTCTGTTGTTGTTGTTGTTGTTGTTGTTGTTGTTGTTGCTGCTGCTGCTGCTGCTGTTGTTGTGTTGTTGTTGTTTTTGTTGGTCCTTCATTCTCGAAGAAGACCATTACACCAGGGAGGTAATGTCATGACTTGCAATGAATTGGATTTAAGTGAGGACAGGTTGCTCGGTTTGCACTAGATGGTCACTGGAGTTCCTGCCAGGTCTTAAATTCTCAGATTCAAATATCTGAAGCACTACCTTGTGGAAGGAGGATTAGCTTTGTTCTGCTTTGCTCCCTCAAGGACTACTGGGTCTCCAACCAAAGGCTGAATGACCACTTGTCAGGAATGTTGGAGATGACATTCCTTACATCATGGGTAGCCAGGTGATGCAGGGAAACCGGCACTTATCACATTCCCTGGCATATAGAATATGCTTAATCAATGTTGATTGATTGATTGATTGATTGATTGATTGATTGATTGGATGGAGCACTGGTTCTATAATCAACACAACCTGAGTTCAAATCTGGTCTCAGTCACTTATTAGATTATGTCCCTGGACAAGTCACTGAAATTCTGTGTGCCCCAGTGCCCTCATCTGTAACCTGGGAATAATAACAATGCCTGTTGTGAGGATAAAATAAGATGAATTTTGTAAAGCACTTTGCACAGTGCTTGGTGCATAGTAGGTGTTTAATAAATGATTCTTCCTTCCCTTCCAACCCTTCTGAGCTCTGCTTCAACTTTGCAATTGTGTGGCACTATCCTGAGGTTTGGAAATACATGACTGAAATTCCAGTGACAAATTGGGGGTATACAAGATGTAAGAAATATTTGATTCTACAAAAATTCAGATGCATACTGTGTGCAAGGCTTGGGGAACAGAAAGCAAGAAATGTGGTCCCTGCCTTCATGTTGGTGCCATTTTAATAGAGGGAGTAATTATGGAGGGAATGAAAAAAAATTCTCTCAGTCCTCTCTCTGTCTCCATCTCTCTCTTTTTCCCTCACTCCCCTTTCCCCCTTCTCAACACATATATACACATTTGTATATATATATATATATATATATATATATATATATATAATACATTATTTCCTCTACTAATTCTGAAATTACTTTATATGTGTGTACACATAGATATATCCATGTGCTTATATGCATGTACATGTATGTGTGTATATATACACTAGACTTTCTAATCATTCCCTTAGGAAGCCCTGTGATTTCTCATCTCTGATTTTTTTTTTGCATGGGGCAATGAAGGTTAAGTGACTTGCCCAGGGTCACACAGCTAGTAAGTGTCAAGTGTCTGAGGCCAGATTTGAACTCAGGTCCACCGGAATCCAGGGCCAGTGTTTTATTCACCGGCTGCCCCTCTCACCTCTGATTTTTTATGAATGCTCTGGATTACCCTTCCTCAGAACTCATCTGTATCTATTGATAGCATCTCTCTTCATATGTTCTTTATAGTTAATTTGTATATTTATAATAAAATAACTTATTTGCTCAGTTGTTCTTAAAACAATAATACTGTTACTATATACGATGTTCTCTTGGTTCTGCTCATTTATCTCTTTATTATTTCATGCAACTCTTTCCATGTTTTTCTAAAATCATCAAGCTCATCATTTCTTACAGCACCAATCTTCTTCCAAGAATGGTGAACCTCACCCCCTTTCGGGACCTTGAAGAAGACACTTTTATCAACTATATACCTTCAGGTTTCTCTCACCACTTAGAACATCCTCTCACTCTCCTCTAAATGTCTGAGTCTTATCCATAATTCAGGGATTAATTCTAGCCCCACCTCTTCTAGGAAGTCTCCCTAGATTATCCTAGCCTTTGTTGAATTCCTTTTTAATATTAATGACAGTCAGGCAACAAATATTTCTTAAGTACTTACAATGTTCCAGGAATTATTCTAAGTTCTAGGGATATAAAGAAAGGAATAGGAGGAGCATCACAGATCTAGAACTCGAAGATGCATTAGTGACTAGTGAATCTGACCCCTTCATTTGGCAAATGAGGAAAGTGAGGCTCAAAGAGGTTAAATGATTTATCAAGAATCACAAAGTACTAAGTGTAAGGTTGGGGGAGAAGGGAACATTTTTTAAAAATTTGAATCTAACCTTCGCAATGTAGCAGATGGAGCACAAGACTTGGAATCAGGAAGATTTCCTTTTTGAAAAAGTCCTTGGCTTATCTTAAAGGGTTGTAGAAATACAGGCAAGTGTCATTTCCTAATTTTGTATTTCCTTTTTCAGTTCTTGTATCTGGTTGGTGAATCTTTGTGCCATGGCTAGATTTCAAATACTTCTGTAGTTTGGAGAATTCCACTTGTGTGATCCCAGGGTTGGAAGAGATCTGAGGGCATCTTTTACGACTAGATCTGAAAGAAGAATGCCATCCATGCCATGCCTGACAAGGGCGTCTAGATTCTATTCAATAGCCTGTAATGATAGGAAAGAAACTTCTTCCTTGGACAGCTCAGATCATGACTTGGAAGGTTTTTGTTGTTGTTGTCTGTTTTATTTTTTTCCCCTTTCAGTGATTAGAAGTCTGCCTCTTCTCCACCTTCCATCCATTGGTCCTAATTCTATGCTCTAGAGACAATCAAGTAGCTGAAGCATCTAGGAAATTCTCTTTCTTGTGTGATTTCTCTAGCTTAAAGATTCTGTTTTGATCATTCTTGATCCAAATATACATCAATGCCTCAGATACTACATGTTTCACACCCAAGAAATGCCCCCTCTGTTGGCTGTCATCAAAATTCCATGTCCAAATCTTCCTAGACATCTAAGCAAAGAGATAACAGTGTCTGTCAAGAGTTCATCTGAACTTCAGGGAAGGAAATTGCTAAAGAGAAGAGTTTCAGGGGTGGGGAATGATTGAGCTCCTTTCCTGACTTCCAAATATAATCCAAAGCATTGAAACATCCCATTATACCTGGCCTCACTCAAGGCTCTCTTTTCCCCAAACGTATGTGACCCACCTGGGACTGATTCTTCACTAGCCTGAAATGAAACTCATTTGTTTTTGCTTCACTGTTAGTCTTGAACCCTCAGATATATATATTTAAGATGCATAACCTACAAATGAGGCTTGAACTTGGGCAAGAATGGGCCATAAAGTTCTCATTACCAGAGATGGCAGAAACATTTGCTTTCAAGCCATGTTGAGTAGACTATTAAGTGAATTCATCAGCAGGGGATAGTGAAGGGAAGTCAGCTGATCTTGCCCTAATATTAACACTGGAGTAATTAACAGGCAGATAAATGAATACACTCTCTCCCTCCAATCTATCCTGCATGTACTGCCAGCTTAATTTTCCCAGGGTGTAATTCTGACCACATCATTTTCCAGGTCAAAAAAACTCCAGTGACCATACTCCTGATGCCTACTGTTTTTCTTTGGGGGCTGGGGGGGGGAGGGAATTATATGCATATAAATATATGCACATATACATATATCAACACATGCTCACATGTGTATGTGACTATTTATACATATATTTGTGAGTAGATACACATAAATATGTACAGAGACAGAGATGATAGCTATTCACTTTAGCATTCAAGGCTTTGCCTATTTTGAATACTCAATCCATCAATAAAGAGGAACTCTGGCACCATAAGCACAAGAATGCATAGAAAGCAAAACAAGGAGCACAACATCCTATCTGTGTGCAAAGTGTCCCTGGTGACAAGCCCATGAAACAGGTAATGTTAGGGTTATTATCCCCCCTCCCCCTCCATAATGCAGAGGAGAAAACTGAGACTCAGAAAGCATAGACTTGTCCCAGCTTAATCAACTAATCCAAGTCAGAGTAGAGATCTGGATCCAGATTCTCTTGACTCCCATTCCAACCTTCTTTCCTCTTTCCTTCACTCAGAATGTCTTAGGCTGAGATTTTTTTGTCTCCCTGACAGAACCAATGAATGACTGCCCACCCATAAAAAGAAATGAAGCTGGGTTCCCAGCTAGAGGACAAGGTTAAGAGAGATTTTCAGGGCAGCTAGGTGATGCAGTGGATAGAGCACTGGTCCTGGATTCAGGAGGACCTGAGTTCAAATCCAGTCTCAGACACTTGACACTACTTGTGTGACCCTGGGCAAGTCACTTAACGCCAACTGCCTCACCAAACAAAAACAAAAACAGAGAGAGAGAGAGAGAGAGAGAGAGAGAGAGAGAGAGAGAGAGAGAGAGAGATTGAGATTGTCTCTAGACTCAGAATATTGGAGAGGCCAAAGATTTGGGAAGCAAGCGGCAACAGACGTGGTTAGGGACAACTGGTGTCTTAGGAAAATGATTAGGCTTCAAGTTAAAAGATCTCATTCCATGTCCCAGCTCTCTCAGCACCTCCCTCACTGCGGAACTTTGGGAAAGTCACTTTTCCTTTCTGAGTCTCATTTTCTTCCTCCTTAAAATGATGGATCCATTTCTATGCTCTTTAAAGTCCCTTCCAGGTCCAACAATCTGTGCTCCTATAAATTACTAGACACGATGGAAGAACTGATCCAAGAAAAAAACAAGCAAGATGAAGAATGTGAGGACAGAGAGGAGAATCTGAACCACAGGAAATATTTTTAATGACTTGAAGAACTTCATACACAGGAGAAACCAAAGAAACTCTGAAGCCTGGGAGCTATTCAACAGGTATTGTATTCATACAAAGATAGTGGAAGATTCAAGGAGCCACGCTGCTTTCTAGTTCCACGTCCACCATTAGTTTATGGGTTTCAGGGAATCATAAATTTTGAGCTGAAAGGGAACTGAGAAGCTTCTAGTCCAATCCCTGCATTTAAAGATGAGGAAACTGAGACCACAAAAGAAAAGTGATTTGCCCAGGGTCACACAGCAAGAAAAAGCACACACAGCTTTTGAATCCAAGTCTTGCTCTCAGACAGACAGGAAGGTTTAAGAAGCCAGGATCACAGAACCAGGAGAAACCAGGAGAAAAAAGGATCCAAAATAATAAAGTAGTCAACAAGGTCAAATGATGCACAAAGACCAAAGGTGATTGTGGAGGTGATGGTAAAAAGATCATTTTAATTGGTAGTTAAGAAGATGCTGTTAAACTTAAAGAGAGCAGTTTTGATAGAAAGTGAAAAGCCACAGCTGGCATACTCCTCTGAGAACTGAGTCCAGTGCTCAACACCATGGGCAGCTAAATGGCACAGTAGATAGAGCACTCGGCTAAAATCAGGAGGACTCATCTACCTGACTTCAAAACCAGCCTCAAACAATTACTAGCTGACTGACCCTGGGCAAGTTACTTAACCTGGTTTGCCTTAGTTCCTCATCTGTAAAGTGAGCTAGAGAAGGAAATGGGAAGCTATTCCAGGATCTTTGCCAAGAAAACCCCAAAGGGGGTCATGGAGAGTTGGACATGACATAAATGAGTGAATGACAACAAACTCAATCACATAGTTTAGGAGCAAGCTGGAAAAATGCAGAGCAGGATATAAGTGGAAGATTTTTCAAGCCTAGTACAATGCACTGGGTTTTAAATTATTTTACAAGTGGTTTATAAATATTATCTCATGTGATCCTCACAACTCTCTGAAGAGGGTGCTATTATTATTCCCTTTTCACAGTTGAGGAAACTGAGGCAGGCTGGGGTGAAGTGACTTACCCAGGATCACACAGCAAGTAGGAGTCTAAGACTGAATTTTAATTCAGGTCCCTTGACTCCAGGACCAGCTCTCTGTCCACTGTACCAACTAGATACCTCAAAAAAGTAGTGAAACAAATATTGTGATTCTCTAAGACTGGGTTAAAGGAAGTCCTTACTGACATGATGACCTTTATAACTCAACAATGCTCTCTAATGTTAGAAGGTTCTAATAATAGAGTTTTCTTTCGGGGGTGGGGAGTAATGATAATAAAACTGTCAGGCTCATAGATAAATGCATTGCTCAAATCCTCTCCCCTAAAGTTCACACCCAATTCTGGGAGCCATCTTGCCCACTCTAGGAGCATTCTTGTCTTTAAGTGCACTAAACAATTGGTGTTAAGAAATCTAAGTATCCGCCCATCTCTCTTCCTTCTTTTTCTCTTTCTTTACTTCTTTCTCCCTTTCTCCCTTTCTATCTATCCATCTTTCAGTCTACCTAGCTAGCCAGCCAGGTATCCTTCCATCCATTTGAGCCCAAGAGACTCAACAACAATCTTCACAAAAATGAGGAAAGTTAAGTAACTGTGAAGTCAGCATGACACAACATTTCAGGGTTATTTTAATTGATGAATTTAAAGATAAGTTTGAACTGTAAATCAGACCCAAGCCATGGGATGAGACAACAAACCAATACATTCAAATATCATAATTTCCCCTCAATTTCCTTTGTTGTTGTTGTTGAGTTCCAAAGAGGTGCATGTTTGTGTCGGAAATGGCTCACCGAGGGAAGCAGTGGGGAGTCGGAAAGTTAATCAGCTTCTCCTCACCCCTGGCTGTGACTCTCATCTGTGGGAATGAAAATGGAGGTATTTGAAGGAATTTGACTAACTAAAAAGGCATAACCAAAATTGTGCACAGAGCGATTTAGAAGCTGCAAATAAGTGAAAATGCTGGGGTGGCAGGCAACGTTCCTGTCCTTAATCTTCATTTTCCACTTCTTGGATCTACACTTTGATTAGCTTTTCTCTTTCTCCATCTGCTTGGTTCTGTTGTTATTCATTTGCCATCGATTTTCTTATGCAGTTATTCCAACTGTTACCATTGACCCTATGGAGTTCTGACAAATCGCTTCTCCACATAATCATATGCAAATTTATGCTGGAACAAAGCGACAGTCTGAGAAGATGATGTTGGGTTTTCTCACTGGGTGGGTCACATGGACTTCTTTTATAATGGTGAATTTCTCTAGGGGATTTAGGAGAGGAATCTTCCTACTGTAAACCAATGATGAAATTTCCCCAAGGGAAGGTGCCTGCTATGTACACCATTAGGAAGGACTCTAATAATCTGGCTTGTCTAAAAAATAGGATGAGCTGTGTTGTGTGATAGTGAGGTCCCCATTCCTGGAAATCATAAATATTATAAAATCATAGAGCTAGAAGAAAACTCAAATCAGATCATAAAACTGGGGTAAGTAAGGGGCAGCAACTGGGCCAAGATCACACGTAAGTAGTAGCAGATTAAGAGAGCATGATCCAGTAGAGAGAGTTCTGGATTTGGCATCAAAGACCTGGGTTTGAATCCCATTTCAACTACTTACCTTCATCATCTTGGGAAAGTCGTTTATCTTCTCTGAGACTCAATTTCTCAATAGCAAATTAGGGGATTTAAGTAATTCTAAAGGCCCTTCTAGCTTTAAAACCTTACCTCTGATTCTGATATTCTATCATGGACTGCTAGGGATGATGTAGATGGGATTATAACCTGGGAAGGAAGGTTGTATCAGATCCAAGTCAGTGGACAGTTATGGTGTACCCACTACGAGCATGGCATAGGGAGAAACAAGTATTACTGATTCATGGTCCCTACCTTTAAGGTGCTTGCAGTCAAATAAGAAAAGAATCTGATACATATACACAGAAATCTAATACCAGGAAAATATAAAGAACACATGAAATAAAACCCAAATTCCAGGAGAAGTCAAAGGACAAAGTCACTTCTGGCTACAGGAAGCAGAATTTAGGGCAGGATCCAGGGAGAAAGTAGAGTCTCCATTTAGACCTGAAGGCCTGGCAGGACTATGGACTAAAGTGCCTTCCCACTCTAGAGGTCTTTGATTTTCTTTCTCGAGTTCTAACAATCTGCCACCCAAGTAACTCTTGGTCTTCTGTTGGGACACATTATTAATATTGAGAAGAACAGCAAGCATAGCTCAGCTGGAATCAGTTGAGACTGTAAGAATAGAGCCAAAGCTCAAAGAACATTTCTTATTTTGGAAAATAAGAGCAAAACAGAGAGATAGATAAAATTCTCAACCAGATTGTGGAGTCTGAGAAGCTCAGAAATATTAAGAACCTAAGAAGGAATTCTAACCCCAAATCCCTAAGCCATGGTCACCCAGTCATCACTCACAGACCTCTGCCAACTTCCAAGGCTGACCCTTCCATGGTCAGTCCACTCTTTTTTTTTTTTTTTTTTTTTTTTTTTTGCAGGGCAATGGGGGTTAAGTGACTTGCCCAGGGTCACACAGCTAGTGTCAAGTGTCTGAGGCTGGATTTGAACTCAGGTACTCCTGAATCCAAGGCCAGTGCTTTATCCACTGCGCCACCTAGCTGCCCCGGTCAGTCCACTCTTGCTATTAAGGTCATTTTTCTTTGCCTGGAGTTAAATCTACTTCTACTACATACTTAACAGACCTAGATCTAGAAGGGAACTTAGAACCAATCCATCTAAGATGACCAATCCAGGCCCACACAAGTGAAATTATGTAATTAGGGTCACCCATGTGGTAAATAGCAGAGCCTACATATGACTTCAAGTCCTGTGATTACAACTCTCAGGTAGTTGGTCTGCCCTCTGGGCTCAAGAACAAATTAAATCCCCCTTTCACATGAAACCCTCTACTGCCAGAAGGTGGTGACCATGTGCTCCCTCCCACCCTACCTCATTCACACCCAAACCAAGAGACTCTCTAGAAAACTTTTTGGAAAAACTTTAGGCCTTACTATGATCTCACTTAGATCCCTGTTTCCTCAGGATCCCTCTAAAAACTAATAGAACTGCATAACAAGAATACATCATTTTAACACAGGGCAAGCAGCTCACTTGAAACCCAGCCTGTGGAATTCTTGCCAACTCAGTCTATAAGCTCAGAGTGCATGCCCAATTCAAATTCAACAAACATTTAATGACCATCTACTGTGGACAGGGTCTCCCCAGAAGCCTTGCACCAATGTCTGTATTTGGCACGATGTCCTCAGAGGGTGTCACAGCAAAATAGAAGTTCTGACCAAGAGTAGAAGCTGAAATGGTTTCATGATCAGTCCACAGCCAAATTTATTTTCAAATTTATATTCATGGCAACCTGGAACCAGTTCATATGATTTTCGAAAGTCTCATTACAAGGCTGGCTACAGAAGGATGACTTCTTTGGCCACAGGAACACTGAGGGACCATCTCCTGAGTTCTGATCTATGGGAAAGCTGTGTGGGTAGAGACCTCACCTACATCAGTGAAATTACAGCTTCCTCAAGTACATGTCAAACACTTTTCTGGGTTCTGGGGGAGGAGGGAACATTAAGAGAAAGAGCACTCACTGCAACCTGGCCACGTGAAACTAAAACTTCAGGAAAGACACAAGGACCCTCACTACAATATAGAACATGAACAGTACAGAAGAGCAGGGCAAACAACAGGCTGTGGGACATCTAAGAAAGGGAAGACATTTTTTGGCTGAAGAGGTCAATGAAGTCTGCCTTTGTAGATGATTTGGCACTTGGGATGGAACATGAAAGATGAGCAGGATGTCAAGAAATGTGTCTGATCCAAAAGAGAGGCATAAAAGATTATAGGCAGGGAATGTAGGCTAGTGAATATTGACTAGCTGTTTGGCTGAAGCAAAGAGTTCATTGGAAGGGAGAGTGGAAAATGGTCCAATCAAAGACTAAAAATTCAGGATCAATTTCATGATAGAAGGCCATGAATGGCAGGGTTAGGAGTGATCACTGAGATCCATCTTTGGTATGAGATTTCTCTTTCTATGAAATGACCTGTAGAATTCTCAAAGTGAAAGGTAGACTAGCAGGCTTCCATTGCACATTATCCCCAACAGTGGCCATAAAATCGCCTTCTCTGAACAGGACTGGCACTGTTATTAAGGAGCATGCTGGCCTCGTTTGGACAGCTGGTCACTTTATGTGAGACATCCATTGTGGATTTCAGCCTGGTTCTCTCTACGGCTGCACTGTCAGCTCTCGGGAAGTTCTGCCTCATTTCCTCCAAGTGTCCTCAATAACAGGCCAAGCAGGGATGGTAATGATGAGACCACTGGGCAGCAGCAACCCGAAAAGAAGCTCAAGGGGCCACTTTGTGACACCATGGACAGACTTGACCCTGGCCATTTGGGCCTGGAATCAAATGGGTCCATATGGGAAAGAAGTCACAGGCAGTTGCTTGCAACATAAAAGCCTCTAACTGTGTAAAGCAATGGAAAAAACAATGAACCTTTGACTCTGAATCACTGGATCACTGAGTTGGATGAGATCATAGAGGTTACCCAGTTCTGACCCTTACTCAGGGCTGGCATCTCCTCTACAATGGTCTCATATGTGTTTATCAAACCTCAGCTAGGATGCCTCTCGGGCAGGGAACTCAGTACCTTGCAAGGCATTCATTCCATTATTAGACAGCCCCAACTGTTAGGAAGTTCCCATTTATAAAATCATCATACTTAGAGTAGACAAGGAAACCTCAGAAAATAACTGATCATAAGATCCCAGACCTATAACTGGGAGGCCATCTTCTTCAAACTCCTCATTTTACAAGAGTCTGAGGTCCAAAGACACATTGGAGCCAAGACCTTGGGCTGAAAAGGACCTTAGAGGCCCTCAAGTAAAACCCCTTCATTTTATAGCTGAACTGACTAAAGATGATAATGAAGTGATTTCATAGTTTCAAGATCATACTTTCCCAAGATAGGAAGCTCCAGATTTGAACCCATGTCCAGTAATTCCAAATCCTTTCTACTATATCACATTCTCTCACGGCATTTTCCTTTTGCTTCTCATTTCCCCATGCTGCTCAGGGATGGGTGGCTTTTTGGTAGATCTACCATGCTACTAAGAGAGATTTACCTCTCCCTGACCCCTTATAGAGTGATTTAGGGACCTAAAAACACAAAATGAGAAAGCAACAGTTGAGGCAAGAATTCTCAAGAGCCCCACCCTGTTGTTGCCCATCCCTAGATCTTTGAGCTATTCCATAATTTAGTCAATATCCTCTACCCTCACCCGAAATACATGAATGGGATACAAACAAAGGACATTTACTCTACCAGGGCCAGAGAAAACACATGGATTTTACCCTGAAATCCATAGAGCAGAGCCCCTCAACACGCTTATAGAAAGGTTCCCCCTGAGATGCCCTTCTTATAGAATCATAGACTGTCTGAGGTTCATGTGGAGCTCAGAGATAATATAAACCAATGTCTAAGTTCTATGGCATCCTCAACAAATGGGAACCCACCCTAGTCTCCATCACTTCACACGTCATACGATTCCATTTTTTTTTTTCATATTTAGGAAACCTTTCCAAATATGGATACCAAAATACTGCCCCCTCCCACTTTCCTTATTGTTCCTGCTCTGCCCTATGAAGCCAAACAGAACACATCTGACCCCTCTTCCCCATAAAAAGCCTTCAAATACTTAAATACAACTAGCACAACTCCTTAAGCCCCCAAAACCTGCTTTCATGGGCAGGGTTCCAGTATCTTACCCTTCTTTGTAACTCCCCTTCATTACTGCTTAGCAATATCTTTGCTTAAATGGAGAACCTAGAATTGGACACAATGGACTGAGAAAGTGATCTCTGGGTCCCCCCAAGAAACCCATTATTAATAATCATTTTCTCACAACTGCAAATATGGGCAAGTTCCGTGATGTTTTCTGGCCTCTGTTTCTGCATATTAAAAAAACAAAGGAGCCGAATTAGCTGACTTCTGAAGGTTCCTTCCAGCTTAACTCTGGGATCCTATGAACTCTGAAACAAAGCTATTTCATCCCCCATCTGGGAGATTCCTGAGTTCTAAGTCTCCTCTTAATTAAATAATAGGATTCAAAGCTGAAGGGGATCTGAGAGGTCATCTAATCTGACTTATTTTGTTTTCCACAGGAAGAAATTGAGTTCCAGAGAGGGACAGAAAGCTTCAGCTTCCATTTTATATAGTCTTCTTGCCTTATTTTTAATCAGTTTTGGTTATTTAATCAAGCAGTCAAAAATGTTTATTTGACATCTAGTAATTATAACTTCTTTCCTCCAGATGTTTTAAGATTTCCAAAGCATTTTCCTCCCAACCACCATCTGAGGTAGGTAGTGCATGTGGTGCTTTCCCTACTTTAAAGATGAATCATTTTAGGCCCAGAAACATTCACTAATGTGCCCAAAGACACATAACTTAGAGACTCAGAGTTAGGATTTGAACTAGGGTCTCAATTCTAGATTCAGGACTCTTGTCACAACCCTCTATCCCTGAGCTCGATTTTGAGTGGAACATGAGAGTCAAACCTTGTCCCTGCTTGGAAGAGCTCAGTTTGGTAGGCCCATGGATTAAAAGGCAGAAGACTCCATTCAATACCTATTTCTGTATATATTAATGGGCTAATCAGATAAAGGCACTCAGAGAGTGCTCCATGAAATCTCAAAATACAGCTTGTTGGTAAGTCATGTCTAAGTTTCCACAAATGTAGAGATTATAGGAGTTATGTACAAATACTCAAGGCAACAAAATGCATATTAAGTATAGGACAGCTTCTGAAAATGACCCAAAAGACACAGAAGTCCATAAACTGATACAAAAAACTGAAAAGACTCAAAGAAATTCACAAAGTGACAAAAACAGAGGAGAAAGGATGGAGACAGAGCCACCTAAGAGAAAGAATCACCTCTGGGCACTGATATTCTGCCTTATCCCTCCCCTTGATCAGAGGAAAGCCTAGTAATATTTAGAGGGTTAAAGGGTTTGAACATTGTCACCAACTTCTTATTTGTATCCATTAGAAAACAATAGCTCCTAGATATGTTGACATTGGGAGCTGAGAATAGCCTGGATGCAATGAAGAAAGAAAGATTCTACAAGGAGAGCAACAGAAAAGTTACAGAAGACCTGAGGGGAACATCTCAAGGACTCCAGCAAAATGACTTTCAGGAGCTGTAAGTTAACCCTTAAACTTGAGTAAACTTTCCCTGCATGACTTTCTGTTCTTGTAGGAGAGCAGCTCATGGACTGGGAGAGTGTGGGGTGATGAGTGGGGGTTCCATACCAATTACACAACTGCAATAAATGCCAATTACAAAAAGCTAATAAAATATGACTGAAATGCTGTTATCAACTGATAATCATAGTAGGGAGAGTGAAGCATTCAAGTGGTAGCTCATGAGCTAGTGTATTATAAAGATACCCCCTCAACTTTGCAAAGCCAGTTCTATCCCTTCAAGTGGGGATATAGCCCAGCTCAGGGACTTGACCTGTCAGAATGAGCATGAGTTGGAAGAATGGATCCAGAGCAATGCTACATAACCAAGAGAATTGCAAAAACTCCAAAGTAGAATGAACCTCAGAAGCCACATTGACCAAAGATCATCCCCAGAAAGTGACCATCTAGCTTCTGCTAAAAGGCCTTTAGTCGGGGGCAGCTAGGTGGTGCAGTGGATAGAGCACTGACCATGGAGTCAGGACGACCTAAATTCAAATCTGGCCTCAGACACTTGACACTTACTAGCTGTGTGACCCTGGACAAGTCATTTAACCCCAATTGAAAAAGGATGAAAGAAAGAAAGAAAAGAAAAGAAACACCTTTAGTGACAGGAATGACCTTCCCATTACGTTTTTTTTGTTTGTTTTGGTTTTGGTTTTGGTTTTTTGGTGTTTTTTTTTGTTTTTTTAGTAAGGCAAGTGGGGTTAAGTGACTTGCCCAGGGTCACACAGCTAGTAAGTGTTAAGTGTCTGAGGCCGGATTTGAACTCAGGCACTCCTGAATCCAGGGCCAGTGCTCTATCCACTGCGCCATCTAGCTGCCCCCTTCCCATTACATTTTAAGGTAACTCAGATTATAATTAAGTTACTCTTTACCTTAATAAGAAAGAAATTTCATTGTGATTTCCGTCTTGTTATTCTAGTTCTATCCTTTGGTGGGGAAAATGAACAAATCTGATGCTTCTTCTATATGATGGTCATCTAAATAGCTGAAGACAGAAATTATATCTTCCCCACTTTAAGTCTTCTCTTTTCCCAGGTCCTTCAGTAATCTTTAAGAACCAGGAGCTCAAGGTCACAGGAGAGGGTTTTTATTTGGAGATAAGAGAGTTATAAGGAAGAGTAGAGAGAGTGATGATGATGAGGGGAGAAAAGAAAGAAAAGAGTGGCAATGAATGAATCATTAAATGAAGAAAGAAAAACAATTCAGAAGGGCACCCAGTAAAATAGAGCTGTGTGAGTACTATTGTGTTAAATTTTATATACTAACACACTTGGGTTAAAAGAGATTGGTGTCTAGTAGGGATTTATGGTTTAATTTACAACCCTCTTTTTCTATTCTTTGTATATGAAGATGCTCAGGGTTGTGGGTGTTTGTCAAGTCCATGCTTAAAAAAACAATAATGGGGCAGCTAGGTGGCACAGTGGATAGAGCACCAGCCCTGGATTCAGGAGGACCTGAGTTCAAATCCGACCTCAGACGCTTGACACTTACCAGCTGTGTGACCCTGAGCAAGTCACTTAACCCCAATTGCCTCATCAAAAAAAAAAAAAACATCCACACAAAAAATGACATTAAGATTTCATTTAGTGTTTTGGGCTCTTCTGTCTCAGCCTTGACTTATATGAGCCTATGGTACACTACAAACTGCAGATTTCCCCCCTGTCCCCCACAAAGTCATGTCTACTCAAAGTGATGTGTCCAAGGCCACCAGATTCAAACCCAGATCCTCCATCCAACATCTCTGACCAGGTTCTCTGATTCTGAATCTGAGGTTCTGCCTGATTCCCCTTGTGAAACTTGGTAGTGGAGCAGGTGGGTTGAAATCCCCAGAGAGCTCTGTCTTCACATTCTTTTCTCTACAGGATGCTAGTCTGTTAATTAGTAAAAAATAAGCCTGTGGTTTCCCCCATGGGGATTTGTGTACTCCCGGTGTTTACTTGTCTCTTACCCCATAATCCTCTCCCTGGAATATTTTAATCATCTCAGAGCCACTAATTGGGATTTTAGAAACAAGGGATTATCATTTCAGGTGGGGATGAGCAGCAGGAAAAAAGACAGAATTTGTGTTAATGAACCCATTCTCTTTGAACCCCATTAAGGAGAGAAAAGGTGGTAGGAAAGTTCATTTTTCTCTACTTCTTTGCATTCAGCTTTCCCCCAATTGCCCTTTGTGCACATGCCCCATCTGTAGTCTCCATTCATCTCTCCTTGAAGATGAGTTTGTCTGGCTATCTAGTGTTTCCAAACAAAGGTCTGGCAGGAAAATCTTCCTGATCCCTGGCTTTCTATTAGAGATGGGGATTGCTTGCCCTGGCCTCACCAGCAGGAAATTTCAGGGAATAATGTTGTAGGCAGACATCCAATCTTCTTCCCTAATCCTGAGTCTATTGTTACATTACACAGAGAGATGTGTGTGTGTGTGTGTGTGTGTGTGTGTGTGTGTATGTGTGTGTGTGAGTGTGTGTGTGTGTGTGTGAGAGAGAGAGAGAGAGAGAGAGACTGACTAAGAGTAGTTGGGTTACAGAGGGGAAGACATCAAAGATTACTTTAATCCCCTTCTTAGTCCCCTCAAGGAATTCTAATGAAAGAGGCCCTTTATTAGGCCCTGGACTGAAGGGGCAGTCCTGGCCTAAGAGTATTGGTCTCAACACCCCTGCCCTTTCCAATTCAATCCAATAAGCATTAGTTAAGCCAGTATTCTATGCATGACACGGTGCTGGGCAGATGGGACTACACAGAAAATAACAACCAAAAGCAGAACCAAACAATGCCTGCCATCAGAGAGCTTCCTTTGCTGGAGTTCAGGCATCAGCTTCATTCCTTCTCAGCAGGAGGGAGGAGAAGGACCATTAAGTTTGGGGTCTACACAAATGAGATTTTTCTTCAGTGGATATTCATTCTCCCTCCTTTAAAACTACCTCCACTGAACTCATTTAATTACAAAAATATTTCACACTTCATTATTTTGATTGGCCTCAACTTTATGATGCTATGTAATTAGGCTTTGGGATTCAAGTGCAATCAACCATAACCCAGATACCCAGGTTTCCACATTACTCTGAAAAAGCACCCCCCTTGTAGCTGGGCAGGCTGACATGGTGCATCCACTGTGGAGGACAGGGAGGCACCAGAGACAGAGAAGGCACCACTCCCAACCTCAATGACCTGAACCTCATGAGTGTTATGGTCATGGCTGGAAAGATGTTTTTTTTCCTCCCACAAATTAATTAGCAATTAAAAACTTTATTTATAAAGTCAATTCATACAGACATGACTTATTAAAATGCTAACTATTATTACAGATGACTTTTAAATAAGAAATGTGCAGAAATTCTGAAGATTGACTACTAACCATGCACAAACATCTTCAAAAACAATTTGTTGAATATTAATGAACTGAAAATGTCATTTCTGGTCCAATTACTACAAGTAATTAGGTTTTTTTTAATTATGGAGGAAGTAGAATTTTAATAAGGTCAATTTTACAATTACAGTTTTGAAAAAAAATCCTAATTGTATTTTCATCCCAGCTTATATAATAAATGGTATTAACATGCTAACATCTGTCGATTTTAATGTAAATAAAGCAGGAATATCATTTGGTTGAGTTTGTTGGGAAGTGACATTTTAATGAGAGTAAGTTTATATATAAAACTGGGGAAACCTGTTAGTGACGTGGGGCTCAGTACCATGAATAATGGCAGCACCGTTGAAGAGTTTGGCATTCCCGCTGTTCCAAGAAAGGTAAAAGAGTGAGCAAGAAAAGAAGTCAGTCTTTCTTTTCAGTGTTGCTTGGTTGGCTGCAAATACTGAAAAAGTCAGACTGTCAAACCTTTTAGATTTTCCAAGAAATAGTCTATTTTACAGAAATCACTTCCATGGTCATGCCTGAATTCAGTTGGGTTGGCTTCTGTCAGTAGCTCCTGTTGCAGTGAAAAGAATAGTCTTTTGGGAGTTAGGACCGATCTGTGTGACCTGGAGCAAATGGTTTAATTACCTAGGTCTCAGTTTCCTCCCCTGTAAAAAAGAGGGGGTTGGACTCGATGATTTCTAAGGTTATCTCTAACTCAAAATCCATGATCCCACAATGATCCTACAATTCATTCGACTCAGTAAGTATGTGTCTACATACCCAGCAATTTGTCATCCCAGATACCAAGACCAAAAAAGTCCTTGTTCTCAAGAAATTTATATTCTAATTGGAAAGGTGGAAAGGGGGTGCAACATGTCCATGGGTAAGGAGACAAAATGTCCTCCAAACCCTGAGTGTGATATCTTCAAATTACATACAAAGTACATGAACATAATTTTGCAGGGACTGGGGGTGGGGTCACCAGCAAAGGACTTGTTTATGACAGGGTACTTGGACTGAGCTTTGATGGTGCTGAACAGAAGCTCTTCTGGGGCGTATGCTCTCCTGCTGGAACTGGCCACCTGAAGTCCGGAGGGGGCCTGACACAGACGATGCACATATTTCCAAGCTGATGAAAGGATAAATTGCCATTCTTCAGGATAAGGCGATCCCCATGAGTGGGCTAAACTGTTTTCTTCTAATCCATAGCACTTTACAACCCCACAATTTTTGATCACAGCTTCATAGAAACCAGGGCTTCATAAATCTCCAAATTCCATCCAGCCTGACCACCCCCTGCTCTGAGCATCACTGCATCCTCTTTTTATTCAATTTCAGTCATTCTCCTTCTCCTCGCCCTAGGCAGAGATTCCCTTTGCTCAAACCACTCTTGGAGAGGGAGTAGAGTATTTAGTAGAATGCTATGAAATCACCTCTTACAAAATCTTTCTCAAATGGCCTGAGATCCTTATTTTGGTGTCCAGTGTAGCTTCCGTACCCAGAGGATCCATTTCCTCTGGATGCACACCCTAGAGAGCACTGGATAGGCCTAGACAGTCCCCTCAGAGAGCTTACTTTCTACATCAGATGATTGTGTTCAATACAGCAATAGGTTATACCTACAGGTATGTCCCCTCTTTGAAAACTTTACAGTAATTTCTTCCTTTACAATTAACAGTGAAGTAAGTAGTCCACTATTTTTAGATCCATTGAATAGATGAGGAATCTGAAGTCCCAGAAGGTCAACATTGTGCAATAAAGTCAGCACAGAAACCCAGACTTTCAGGCGTCTTTTCATTATATATACATACATACACACATACATGTATAAAACACATGTACATATACATGCATGTATATGTATGTGCATATATGCATATACCTATGTGCATGTGTGTATATGTATATGCACATATATATGTGCGTGTGTATGTATGTGTGTCTATATCCATGTGTCTCTATCTCAATATCTGTATCTATATGTATGGGTGTGTGCTTATTTATGAGTATGCATATGTATATCACATAAGGGAGAAGGCCCCGATGAATCAAAAATTCACATGTAGTCATTTTCATTCAAATAAATTTAAGGCATTTAGGGTTTGTAAGGAAAGGATTCTTGACTTTTGCAAGTAGGATGGGACCTTGAACCTCATTAATTTACTGATCAGGATAAGGATGCTACTCCTTAAGGGGAAGATATTGGCCCCATATACGCTATACACATGGGGTTCAGTAAATAAAGGAATTGACCAGTGTTGCTTAGGGTCACACTGAGTGTTGAGTCCAAGACTGAGGAGGGATGAGATGAGGAATCTCATGATAGAATGAGACTTTCTGATATGAAAGGGAACATTTTGTCCAACACCTTGATTTTGTAGATAAAGAAACTAAGCCCAGAGAGCCTGAGCCACCTACCCAAGCCTGCAGAGGAAGAAAGTGGCAAAGCCAAGATCCAAAAGAGCATCTTGTGAGTCTAGGGTCTCGTGAATCACTCACCACCTCATCATGAGCATCAGGGCGTCCAATGCAGAAAACGTCCATCAGCCATTGTCGGAGCATGTACCCTTCTGTTTCCTACATTATAATGTGTGTGGCCACCTACTGGCTTTAATGCTGACGGTGCCTGCTCTGTATGGTGGCCCTGAGAACGGGAACCTCAGAGTGCACTCGGAGTGGGGGCTAGTCTAGCCCCTCTTTGGTGGGTTGTGGAAGGGGGCCAGGGTGGAAAACAGGGATCATAATATTTGCAATACCCACTTCACAGAGGTTTAAGGGAAGCTCTCTGTCAACCTCAAAGCTAATAATAATAATAATAATAATAATAATCACTTCTATGGCACTTTTATATTTGCAAAGTGCTTTACAAATATAATTTTGTTTGATCCTCACAATAACCCTGAGAGTTAGGTGGTATTATTACCTCCATCTTTCAAATGGGGAAACTGAGGCTGAGAGAATAGAACTGCCTCGGGTCAGTAAGTGTATGAATCAGTTGAACTCAGGTCTTCCTAATTCCAGGCCCCCATCCACTAGCAGCTGCACTACCTCATTGTTCCTTCTGTCATGTAAATGTGAATCCTAATATCCATGGAACTTAGCCCAAGACTGTGACTTAAAAATTACCCACCCCAGGGGTTAACCTTTTTTTTCCTGTGTGTGTGTGTGTGTGTGTGTGTGTGCTTGTGCACTCTTGCTAGCTCCGTTGGGCAGTCATTAAGGTGAAGTCTATGGACTCCTCAGAATCAGGTTTTTAAATGCACGAAATAGACAATGACAAACAATAACAGTTATATTATATAGTTTTCCCATCCAAGCTCACAGAGCCCCTGAAGGACCCCTGGGGCATCAATGGCCCCCACATTAACAAGCCCTGCACTAAATTTTAGCTATTAAAGCAGAGACCATAACCACCTTTGTGTAATGAATCTCTCTGGAAAAGACTAGGAACCTTACTCTGATTCTTATAAATGCAAAAATAAAATGTGCAAGATAAAAAGGGAAATCAGTCATAGTTTTCCCATCCAACTCCCATATGCACCCCCTTAAATCTATCCTAAGGACCCATGGACCCCAAGTTAGGAGCCTTTATGACCAAAGCCCTCACAAAGCAAACTGCAATCCAGGAATGGGAAGTGTCTTAAAATTACATAGGAGTTAGGGGCGGCTAGGTGGCGCAGTGGATAAAGCACCGGCCCTGGATTCAGGAGTACCTGAGTTCAAATCCGGCCTCAGACACTTGACACTTACTAGTTGTGTGACCCTGGGCAAGTCACTTAACCCCCATTGCCCTGCACCAAAAAAAAAAAAAAAAAAATTACATAGGAGTTAGTAAGGTTTTGAATTCAAGTCTTTTGACTCCAAATCCAGTGTTCTTAACACCAATGCCTTATTTTTATATTAAGTATATTATGTTATAGTACTATATTAATAATATATTATATAAAGTATCTAACATAAATGATATAGTGATGTGTAGATATTAATAACATATTAATGTCACATTAAGTATATATTATATTAAGCATATATGAAGTATATATTACTTTACATTTATTAAGCACTTATGTGCCAGCTAGGAGTTGCAGAGGATAGAGTGCTAGGCCTGATGTCAGGAAGAACTGAGTTCAAATCTGGATTCAGACACTTACTAGCTGTGTGAACCTGGGCAAGTCACTTAACAGTATTCGCCTCAGTTTCCTCATCTGTAAAATGAACTGGAGCTGTAAAAATGATTTGTGAAATGGCAAACCACTCCAATATGTTTGCCAAGAAATCCTCAAGTGGGGTCACGAAGAGTTGGGCAGGACTCAGCAACAACAACAACAACAACAACAATGTGCCAGCAACTGTGCCATGTGCTTGGGATACAAAGGAAGGCAAAGACATGGCCCCTTCCCTCATGGAGTTCACATTCTCAAAAGGGAGAAAAGTGCAAAGGAGCAGCTGTGCATAAGAGTTTCGCAGGGCAGTTGGAAGGCAGGGTCAGAAGGGAAGGCCCTTGCAACTGCAAGAGCTCCAGCTACTTCACCTGCCGCTGATCCATGACCTTGTCCTGCCCACTCTCTACTCTCAGCACCAGCATCCAAGTGCAGGTCCATTCCACCCCCCTCCTGGGAAATCCCAGGTCCCTTCCACTCCCGGGTCCCTACTCTCTGCTCTGGGTCTGGGCAGATCTCTTGTTCCCAGAGTGGGACACCATGATTATGGCCTCATTTTAGGGCACCTGGAGAGTGTGACATAATGGAAAGAAACCTGATTTAAGAGTCACAAGATCTGAACTCTTGACCACCTTGGACTGGTTTGTGGTCACCCATTCCAAGTCTTAGCAGTTGATCCATAACCTCATTTGTTATGAACTGCCCCTCCCACCTCGAATACACTCCCATCCTTATCTCCACCTCTGAAGTCTTTTCTTCCTTCCAGATTTATCACTTCTTTCAGGAAGTCTTCCTTGATCATTCTTTATCAGCATTTTCTCCCCATGTTTCTTTGAACAATATTTATAACCACATACTCAGAACTAAAAGGGACCATTAGATGTGGTCTAGTTCAACACCTTTATTTTATAGCTTAAAACATTGAGAATCAGAGAGGTGAAGTGATTTGTCCAGTGTCACAGAGATATAAAGTGGCTGAAATGGAGTTTCAACTGAATAACTTTCACTCTAAGCCAAGTGGCCCAGGGGATAAGGTGTTGAGCCTGGAGTCAGGAAGACCTAAGTTCAAATCCAGCCTCAGATACTCACTAGCTGTATGACCCTGGGCAAGTCATTTAACCTGTTTGCCTCAGTTTACTCATCTGTAAAACTGGGGTAATAATAGCACCTCCCAGGGTTGTTGTGAGGATCCAATGAAATAATAACTGTAAAACATTTAGCTAAGTACCTAGCACATAGTAGGTGCTATATAAATGTTAGCTACCATTATTTGTTATTATCATTATTAAGTTTATCAATAACAAAAATACTAGTCGTGGTGGTCATAGTATTAATAGCTAGCATTTCTATGCCACTTTAAGTTTCACAGAATGCTTTATATATGTTAGCTTTTTTGATCCTGACAACAACCCTTCAAGGTAGGTGCTCTCCCCCCACCTTCCTTTTATAAGAGAGGAAACAATAAAAGAAGCAGCTGAGAATGGTTGACCTAAAAGATTCTTCCAATTCTGAAATCCCTAGTCCTGTGACCTCCAGTACCATTAAGTATCTCAAGTGACACCCTGGGGTAATTCAGTGGATTCTCGCTGTCGCTGCTGGAATCCTAAAAGCTGCATGGAAGCTGACAAAAGTTATCTTCCCTCTTTGGGGGGCACCTTCATGCCTCTCTCCCCCAAATCTGTGAGATCTTGTACAATGCCAAGCAGGAGACCAGAGTTCCAAAGACCAAGCAGTTGCTTGGTGGTGCCAGTGCCTTTGTTTTATCTTCTCTGTAAGGCAGCACGGAGGTGATAAATTGAGGAATGCAAAGGAGGGCTTGAAACATCTCTGAGAAGCCCTGTAGCACACACTTTTTGTTTGGGGGGAAGGTTTTGACAAGGGTGCAGATAAAGCACGATGCTGGGTCCCATATCAGACGGGAGCAGACCCAAGATTGGACTCTGGATGTCCATGGCTTCCCTTCACTCAGGATTTATTCAGGAACATTTCCATGTAAGGGAACAGCTTGCAGTCATTAAAATGGTTTGTTGGGTATTTGTTATATCCTTGGTAATGTCTTGCTGAATTTTAATTACTCAGATTAAGATCTATTGATATCATTATTGAGATATATAAAAGTTTTGTTTAAACATGGAGATCCCTGAAATGGATGCTGCAGGGGCACATAAAGTGCTTTATGGCCATGCGTGGCAAGGAATCCAAGTACCAGGGGAGTACTGTGCCAACGGGCACCAAGGACACTTGGTGTATCGCCTGACATTGAGCAGGGTTGGCTAGCATCCCTCCACCGGGGTCACAGGTGACCATCTTGGGCCTGGATTGGGTGCAGACATGACGCTATCAGAGAATCACACGTGTTAGAGTTAGAGAGAACTTTGAGGTCAAAACCAGCCCAGATAAGGATTCAAACAAGATATGAGACCCAGAGAGAAGGGAGCTATCCAAGCTCCCACAGCTTAGTAAGGATGAGAGCTGGAATTCAATAGATCCCATTCCTCAGTTGTGCCTACTGCAGTGGATATCAGTAGACATGAGACCTCCTTGTACCTTGGTATCCCTTCCACTAGCAAGCAAGGACCTTGTCTGCCATGAAGGTAACAATACATGGGTTTCCTGCCTTAATATAAATGATCCATGGTACTGGATTCAGGTGTAGGTTTCTCATTTTAGGAAATAAATGGAAATCACAAGTGTGCTCAAAGAAAAATAAATGGGACATGGAGAGGGCTATAGACAGTGCAGACATAAATTAATTAAAGTAATTGGTATTGTTTAGTCTAGAGATGAGAAGGCTTCCAGGACACACAAGAGCTATCTAAGTGTTTGATGGGCCAGCACATGGGAGAAAGACTGGGGTTGTTCTGCTTGGCCCCAGGCAATAGAGGTAAATAGGAAACTGATGGCATTTCATTTTAGCAACGAGAACTAAGGTTCAAGGGTGACCTCAGAAACAGATTAAATCTGGAGAGGGGAGGGGATCTTTAAGTCTTTTTGGACTCTCTTGGAAAGAGTCCTGAACTTGGAGTCAGGAAGTCCTGCATAGACATCCTTGTGCTTTTGCTGACTACCTGAGTGACTCTAGTCAAGAAATTTCCCCTCTTCTGACTCAGTTTCCCCATTTGCAAAATGGAATAATAATAATTGCACTATCTACCCCCATGGGGTCAATGCAAAAAAAGGGCTTTGTAGACTTTGGTTTACCACAGAAAGGGAAGGGGAAATTGCTGCCATTATCCACAGTGGTGGATTTCATCAAGGATGACTGCTGTGGATTTGGGTGCCTACAATCAATCCAAAAGTCATGGAGACAAAGCCAGTGAGAGCTCATGGAATTCTGGAAAGAAAACTGACTTTGGAGTCATAAAAGCTGGGTTCAAATCTCAGATCTACTACTTCCTAGCTGCATGGTTTGCAGGAAGTCATTTGCATTTTCTGGTCCAAAGTTGCCAGAAGATGAAACCATAGCCAGTAAGAATTCATTGAAGAAACTCAGGGCAGATTCAGCGGGTTGTACGATAGGCAGATTTCCTTAAAGGGCTATCAGTGCTACCCTCAATCAATAGATGATTGATTCGGTGAAAGAAAGAATATAAAGTGCTTTCTTCACATTAACTCTATGAGCTCAACAGCAGGAACACAATGATTCCCATTTTACAGATCTGGAAATTGTGACTAAGAGAGATTGTCAATAACTTACCTGAGATCACAGTACTAACCAGTATCGGACACAAAAGGGAAGCTAGCTTTGTTGTCACTGGCCCAAAAGGCCAGCACTGAAACAACGAGAGCAGAGCCACAGAGGCAGAACAGAGCTTATTTTGATGAAAAATGGCCCAACCATGGGCTAAGGTGGGTCGGAGGACTTCAGGCAGATGCCCATTGCCAGGGACACATGGAAGCATTCCCGTGCAGGCCCAGGCTGTCTTGATCCTCTCACAGGGTCCCTTCAGGCCTGTCTGGACTCCCCTGGCTCTGGGTTCAGGAGCTTTTCCAGTGGCTTTTTCTGCTCCCTAAAATGCTCCCTTTAATGACCCACTGATGATGCACGGTAACTGTCCTTGAATCAGAAGAAAGTGTTTATTTTCCCATTAAGAAAAGGCGATTGCAAAAATATGGAAAGTAAGTTCCTGGCTTTTAGGGAGTTTGTGTCTAACAAGGTGAGAGTATTTTCCCCCTCAAAGCCACATAAAAAAGCATTTCCATTTCACTTGTAGGGTTCCATTTAGTCTGCAGTTCAGACTTTAAAACGGACATAAATGAGACCCAAATGCTGAGGACATTCATTTAAGTAAATGCATCTGTTATGACTCCAGAGAGCAATGACAGCCCTGGAAATATGGGAGCCTCCCCAATGAAGCCTTAGTCAGGAAAGGCAGGACAGGGGCAGTTAAGGATACAAACAGTTACAGTGAAAGACACAAAGAGATAAGCAGAAGACAGACAGAGGCACAAGGGGTCATAGAGATAGCAAGGGACCAGTGCCAAAGAGAGACAGCATAAAAAAAGAAAGAGACAGGAAGCAAGATAGGAAGAGAGGAGGGAATAAGAAGAGGAGGAGAGGGAGAGGGAGAGACAGAGAAGGAGGGAGGGAGTCAGGGAGGGAAAGACAGAGACAGAGAGGAGAATGACAGAAACAGAAAAGTAGGCATAAAAAGGGAGACACACAGAGAGGAAAAAAAGGGGGAGACAGCCAGGGAAGGAAGAAGGACATGAAAGGGTAAATGAGAGAGACACAGGAGGGGAAGGGGATCATCAGTGTAAAGTGAGAGGGGCCCTGAAACTTATCTGGTCCAATCCTCTCATTTCACAGTAAAGGGAACTGAGACCAGAGAAGTTTAGAGCTTTACTGAAAGTCACACAGGTGATATTCAACAAGAGCTAGGATCAAAGATTTAGAGTTGGAATAAACATGAAAAGTACTAGAGTCAATCCCCCTTATTTTCCAGAGGAGAAACCTTGGGCAAGTGAATTGCCCAAAGTCACACTGTTGTTCACTCTTTGAGACATGATTTGAATCCAGTTCTTCCAGACTCCAAGTTCAATGTTCTGTCCAGTATATCAAGTCAAAGACCATATTCTTTCCAGTGTGCAAGGAAAAGACAGAAGATGAGAGAGAGAGAGAGACAAAGACACACAATGAGATACACTCAGAGAAAGAGATTCAGAGAGAGGCAAAGCCAGAGAAATAAAGAGACAAAGATCCAAAGTCACAAGTACAGAGAGAGGCAAAGAGACAGAAACACAAAAAGAGATAAAGGCAGAGACACAGATAGACACCAAGAGACAGAGAAAGATAGAGACACTGAAACAGAGAAGGTGGGAGAGAGGGGTAGAGAAAAGGAGAGATAGAAACAGACAGAGACAGAGAGAAAAAGACCCATAGGCTATCTAGAAAGAAAGAGACAGGAAATGAGCCACCCAGAAAGAAGTGGAATGGAGAGTGGTATGAGGAAGGAGGAGAGAAGAGATGGCTCACTTTGATTTTTCTGTATTGTTTCTTTCTTAAAGAGAATCTTCAGGGCTAAATGCACTAAATGCCTGCAAAGCCCAGACTGCTTTAAATGATGCTGTTACTTGAAAAGATCAAACTACTGGTCAGAGCCCTCCCAGGACAATGTTTTGAAGTGATGGCCTGACCACTTGTGCCAGGAGTCAGAAGCAGTTGCCCCTGCAGGCCAAAGCTGGAGGTTTTCTCCAGTCATTCTATCTGATCAATTTTTAGTCAACAGGTTCTCAGGTCTCTAAAGAGAATTCCTCTTTCCAAAGAAAGAAAAGAAGGAAGGAAGGAAGGAAGGAAGGAAGGAAGGATGGAGGGAGGGAGGGACGGGAGAAGGAGGAGAGAGAGAGAAAGAGAGAGAGAGAGAGAGAGAGAGAGAGAGAGAGAGAGAGAGAGAGAGAGAGAGAGAGAGAGCGCAGTTTCATTGTGAGGAAGGCAAATCCAATTTAATTGGAAGTATGAGAGACACCAAAAGGGTGAGGCTGAGGCTGGTGGGCCTGGAAAGCCTCTCCTCTGATCATCCCCCACCCACAATCCTCTGGGAAAACCACTTGTTGTAAGAGAAATCCATGAAGCCATCAACTTACACAGTACTTCTGACTCCCCTGCCTTCCCAACACAGAGAGACAGACAGACAGACAGACAGACAGACAGAGAGTTCCTAGGTCTACTTAGCCGTGGGTAAACAAGAAAAGAAGATTACCCAGGGCCTATCTTTGGGAAAATCCCAGTCTGGAAGGGAGGAAGGAATGAGATATAACCCACAGATTCAACAAAAGTGAATATTAGGATGAAGCAGCATAGAGCAATGGTCAAAGGGAGATAAGGGTCCAGTGAAGTCTGGAGAGGGACAGGTCTATTAGAAACCTGTGTGCCTAGTGATATTGGAGGGGAGAGGTGGAAAAATAATGACCTTCCTAAGTACATGCTAAGGGAGAGATGACTAGAAAGCCATTCACCAGGAAGGGGCAAGGGTAGAGGGAAGGTCTGGGGGTTTTAGTGAACTCCAAGTTCCACTCATATGAGTCAAGTATGAGTCAAAGATGCAATATGGCAGACCCAGGCTGCCTCAGAAAGGGCCTAGGTTCCCAGCCCTTGGAGGTGATGGCATTTCTGTAACTTGGGCTGATCAAATTCCATGGGGGTCTAGGGTTCCATTATGACTTCTTCATTTTAAGAGGATACTCATCATCTGGAGAGTATCCAAAAGGGGGTGACTAGGAGGCAAAGGACCTTAAGTTCATACAATATAAGGATCAAGTAAAGGAGTTGGGAATGTTTGGCCTGGAGGGTGGAGGGGCAGGGAATGAGAGGCTGTCTACAGGTATTTGAAGGGCTCTCCATGAAAATGGGGCTTGGCCCCAGAAGGCATAACCTTAAGGTAGGGACTAGAGAATCAACAAGATAGATTCACATTTGATAACGGGGTAGGGGGGCAACTAGACGGCACAGTGGATAAAGCACTGGCCCTGGATTCAGGAGTACCTGAGTTCAAATTCGGCCTCAGACACTTGACACTTACTAGCTGTGTGACGCTGGGCAAGTCACTTAACCTTCATTGCCCTGCAAAAAAAAATGGCAATGATAAAGGGGGAGAGGGAGAGAAAATATCCTAATAGTTAGAGTTGGCCTGGTGCCCTCAGAAGACAGTGGGACTCTTTTCTACGGAAATATTCAAACAAAGGCTGAATGAGCCCTTATCAGGTGAATTATAGAAGGGATAATTGCTTAGGTCTGAGTTTGATTCAAAAGTCTTGGAGATTCTTTCCAGCTCAAACATGCTCTGAGTCTCTGAGGCTGCTATGGAAGTTATTGAAGGGTATGTGAAAGGAGTAACGTGCATGGCTGGTCTGTACCCACTGGAAACCATAATATGGTGAAACATCCCTAAAAGACAAAAAGCAATCTGATAAAAATGCAGTGAGACAGAAAATCTCAACCAAAATATAATCAAAAGCCCAATATTACTAAAGGTTCTTCTCAGATTGCCTCCTTTCTCTCAAATAGGATTTTCTCACTCTGTAATTTGGGAAAGATATGAAGCTTAAAGCAATAACTTAATGCTCCCCAAATCTTGAAGGGGTAGAATGAAACTAGAAAGATGATGGTAAAATTAAAATGCAAAATTATATAATTCAATTTTTAAAATAAGCTCTTTAACAAAATTAGAATAATAGGGACATGTGTAAACAGCTATTCATGAAAGAAAAAGATATAGTAATCTTAGTGGACTACAAGTTTAGTATGGATCCATGGTACAATATGGCAGCCAGGAGCAAGAATAAGCCCAATGTGACCTTATGTGACATTAATAAAAGCAGCATGCTCAAGCACAATGAAGTGATCATTAGTCCTCCTATACTCCACCCTGGTTACACATATGTCATTGCTCCCACAAGAAGAGTTCACTCTGGACTAACCTCATTGTCTTTTGTTGACAACATTACCAACTTGGAGGATCATGGGATTGCTATTGCATTTACTTCAATTTTAGCAAAATGTTGCATAATCAATCTCCTACTATTCCTTGCAGAGGAGGGGAGTGAAGTAGAGAGATGTAGAATGGATGATAATTCCATTAGATATATGTTGAACTGGTCATACTGGCCCCTAGTCAGAATGCATCTGGGTCACTGCTTCTGCCCTAGGGGGTCACAGGGTAAGAGGCCACTGATCAGCTGGAGAGCATCCCACAGAGGATTACCAGGATACTGGAAGACCTTGAGGCCATGTCATATGAGATAGGTTGAAAAGACTATGGCTATTTAGCCTGGAGAAAAACGCCCAAGTAAGACATGGCAACGTTATTCAAGAGTTTAAAAGGTTATCATTTGGAGATTGGAGGCAATTTCTGTTTGACCTCAGAGAGAAAATCGAGGAGCAATGAGTGGAACTTGCAAAGAAACCAATTAGGCTTGTATGAGGGGTGGAGGAAATACCTTCTTGTTAAGGAGAGCTGTCCAAATGTAGAAATGGCTGCCTCAAGAAATGATGGCGTCTCTTTCCTTGGAAATATTCAAAGTCTGGATAACCAAGAAAAGTCAAGTCTAAGAGAAGGTAAGTATTTTTTAAGTGCCTACTAAGTGTTGGGTGTTATTTGAATTGTAGGGGATACAAACAAATGCCTAAGGTTGTCCCTGCTCTCAGGGAGCTCACTCACAGTCTAATGGGGGAGACAACCATATACAAGATCAATTTAGGATAAATTTGAGATAATCATTAAAGGGAAGGCACTGGTATTGAGGCAGATAAGTAAAAGCTTCTTGGAGGGGGCAGCTAGGTGGTGCAGTGGACAAAGCACCAGTCCTGGAGTCAGGAGGACCTGAGTTCAAATCTGGCCTCAGACACTTGACACTTACTAGCTGTGTGACCCTGGGCAAGTCACTTAACCCTCATTGCCCTGCAAAAAAAATAAATGAATGAATGAATGAATGAATAAGTAGAATTTTAAAAATTTTGACATGCTGAGTTTAAGCAGTCTATAGGAATCCAGTTCAAAGGTGTACACTTGTCAGACATGTTAGAGAAGAGATTTCTTTCAGCTCTGGGTTTGAGCTGATGGTCACTCAAACTCTGTCATTCGCTCAGGGTTTGGGTTGTGGCTGAGTAGATGATAGCCAAGTTCCTGGAGCTCTATATTTCTGTGAAAGGCATTCAGTCAATTAATATTTATCAAGCAGTTCCTATGTGCCCAGCACTGTGCTAAATGTTATAAATACAAAGAAAGGCAATTTCCTTCCAATTCTAATGTAGAAGGATCACACGTAAAAATAAGCTGAAAAGTACACTTAGTGAGCATACCTGGCAACAGAGGGGACTATGACAATGAAGGCCAGAGGAGTGTGGCCAGCTGGGAAGTGAAGGCATGGCCACCCTGAGTGCCCTCCTTAAATGGAGGATCTAGGAGAAACTCTCCAATGTCCACCCTTCACCCTTTCCAATCAGAGGAAGGGAGAGGACTCCAAGCCCAGAGGCAGTGAGGAGCTGTCAGTTTCAGGGTCGGTCGATGAGATCATGCAGGAAAATGAGATTCTGATGAAGTCCAGGAGTACAGCCAGGTGAGAAGTGAAAATCCTTGATAAATTCCAAGTCTCTTTGCAAGAAATTATCATTTGGCTGGAAAGAAAGGTTGCCTTATGGAGTTCCCACCATAACAGGAGGCTTGCACACAGAAATGTGTTTCACTGTCAAGGAAACATAGTTGGGTGTGGAGGGCTTGAGCACAGAGCCTTGGGCATGGGGAATGAGCTGGGCTGGGTTAACCTGAATTTGGATCCAGACCCATTGCTAATTAGGCATTTTTATCCATTTATTTATCCAGTGAGGAGCCATTTATTCATTGAAGCAAAGGACCAGTCTTAACAGCAAATCAAAACTATCCTGAGGGAACTGGCCCTTGGTGTGCTATGCCTTCCTATGGTTTCCCAAAGGGTCACAGGTGAGCAAGTTGAGGAGGGCACAGGATGTGGCTCTGTTTTCTTTTCCATTTTAATTGCCTCGGTCTCCCAATTAAAATGACTAAGATCTTGAATAAATGACTTTTGGTTTGTGCTCTGGTTTAAGCCACATAATTGTTCTCCATATCCTGACACGGAAGGAACACCTCTCAGAGCTTAGAAATGTCAGACACTCTTTGTCATAACCAACCACACAATTTATAAATGCCAAAAGCAATGAGGTTTGTCCCTGTCACCTTCAGGGGACTGATCGGATCCCTCGTGTACATTTTTTGAAGATCAATTATGTTTGACTTATAAGCCACTTACTTTGTATGAATTGAGAACAATTCCCATTCAAAGCCAATAGATCATTAGATCTGGGACAGGCCTAACAGAGATGAGAAAATCAAGGCTTAACAAGGCAAATTTGGGTAGCAATAACCCATCATGTCTTAGGGTCCATCTGTGTAAAAACGACACCACAATATATTAATAAGAATGACACTATAAGATTTTGAAGTTATTTTACAAATATCTCATTTTATCCTCACAACAGCCCTAGGAGGTAGGTACTATTAATAACCTTCTTTTACAGATTAGAAAAGTCAGGCAGACAGAAGTTAAATGATTCTTCCAGGGTCATACAGCTAGCAAAGTGTCTGAGGCCAAATTTAAACTCAGGTCTTTATGTCTTCAACTCCAATAGTCTATCCATTGTCCACCTAGCTGCCTCAACATAGAGCACAAAGGAATATTCAAAGCAATAGCCACAGTTCTGTAGTACTTAGGAGTTTATCAAACACTTTCCTCAAATGTAGGATATTGGTATTAGAGATACTGTAAACCTCATAGCAAAAAAGCTTTATCTCTAGAAGGGGAACTGATTTACTCAGGATAATACAAATGATTAAAACTCCTGAGTCAGGCCTTGAATAGACCTCCTGTCATCTGTCCGTTTCTTTTTCTCTGGGTGTCTGCCTATGTGTGTCTCTGGATATGGATGTCTCTGTCTTTCTCTGCCACCACAGAAACTAATGAGAATGGCTGGCCCATTTCCTCTACACAACAATTATTTCTTTGAATTAACTACTACAGAGCTTTTCATGCCCATTTTATGGATAAGGAAATTGAGGCTCACAAAGGTTAATGACTTGTCAGGTGTCTCATATCTAGTAGGGGTAGAGCCAAGATTGAACTTAGGGCTCTCCTGGCATCAAAATGTCTTGTGTTTAGAGCTTATTTGGCTGACAGAGGAATGCCTTCAACCAATTCATCTCTGGCTGCTGTGGCTCATGATGATGATAATAATAAAGCTTCTCTACTTCCCTGTACTCCAAAGTTAGGACTGTGGTTCTTTTGTCACAACAAATGGGAAAAATTGTCAAACATGGGAAAAGATAAGGGACATCATTATTGTTAACAGAGCCAGCAGTGAGCAAACATCAGCAATGAAGTCTTCATACAACTACTTCCTCACTTCTATATAATCTTTGGCAGAGTGGTCTACCACTATTTGTCTAGAGCACAACTTTGATGAAAAGTTGAGGAAAGAGAAGGCAGCCCCTTACTACACAGAACACAACCTCTGATGCAGATGAGCATTTGATTCATCCCAGAACAAAGTCTGACAGAATATTCTCCACCTTTATTCCTTCTGTGCATGTGGAAAGAGCATTTAATAGACTTTGTCATTCAAAATTTGGTATATGTGCTGCCAAAGTGAGCACACCCAATAGCCTTTGGTAGAGGCAACCACAGACAGAACTTTGTTCAATGATCTTTTCATTATCACTAAGTAAGTCATAAAGCAGGAATGCATTTTCTAGCCAAAGGTTTTTCCCATCATGGAAGATGACTTGTACAGAGTAAAAATGGAAGGGGGGATTCCTATTAGGATAATTGCATTGAACCTCAGAATATAACAGGATTTCCTCAATGAGACACAGGGCAGCCCAAAAAGCTTGGCCTGCCAACCTATGGAGAAAAAATGAAGCGGATAAAGAATCCTTGAGCGGGGGCAGCTAGGTGGCACAGTGGATAGAGCACCGGCCCTGGAGTCAGGAATACCTGAGTTCAAATCCGGCCTCAGACACTTGACACTTACTAGCTGTGTGACCCTTGGCAAGTCACTTAATCCTCATTGCCCAACCAAAAATCAAACCAAAAAAAAAAAAAAAAAAGAATCCTTGAAGATCAGAATATGGTTTGCAATTAGATACACAACTCACTGAATTAGTCCATCACTCTACATGTCTTAGATAAAGAGACATCGAGTAATAAATGAAGGCCTCAAAGGGAGATCAGAAAAGATCTTGTCTAAGAACCTCATTTTACAAATAAAAAGCTAAGATTGATAGAAGTGCAGTGACTTCACTCACAGTCACCGGGGTAGCAAACACCAGAGGGCAAATTGGAAGTTGGGTGCTCTAAATTCAAGTCTAGGGTTCTTTCTACTGTACTAAGATGAAGGTGAAGAATGAATTGAGCCCATAATTGGTTAGTAGGAGGGTTATAGGTTGAGTTAGCAAATGGTAGCATTCTTTCAATGATCCCCAAATACCCCATGATACAAAAATCCATTATTTTATATTGTCCAAAAGGAGATGCAATGAGGTGTAGTGGAGAGGAAATCAGTCCCTAATTAAAGAAGACCTTGGTTCAAATCCTGCCTCTGACACATACTAGCCATGTGATCCTCACTTAACCTCTCAGTGCCCTTCAGGGAACTGTTTTTAAGACTATAGACTACAGATTAGGTGCTGATCTGCCTTAACAAAGGAAATTCTCCTGCCAGAAGTTCTCTGTTTCAAGGGAATCTGTCCAAAATCTGTCCAAATCTAGCCATAAATATCAGAAGACTCAACCCTCTGGGTGGCCCTAGTGGAGAGATGTCTCTGTGATGGAGAGACAGACATGTGATGCATGAAGTATTTTGTGGCATATTCCCAAAAATGGAGTTCCCAAGAAGTGACATGCAACATTTCTAAAGGCATGAATGACCAAGCCAGTCATGTAGTAGTAGTATTACTGCTCTTGCAGCCACAAAAATTTTAAAGGATCTTAGAGTGTCTTTAGCACATTGGGGGGATCCTCTAGAGAGAGTCTTTAAAGACATGGATAAGAATCCCACAGGACAGGATGGTGCCAAGGCATTGTATTCTGCTTCAGTGGAAACAGTAGCCAAATGAGAAGATGACAGATCTATTAAGCTATCAGAGTCCAAAGCAGAAATGAGAGAATAGGAAAGGAACAAGGAGAAAGAACACTCCATTTAAATAATTAAGAGCTAATAAAATTTTCTCTGAAGGTCTTTCAGTAGGGAAATATCCAATCTTACAAGTCTATGAATGAAATATTTAGCTTCTCGGGACCTTTGCTTCCTCATCTGGGGAAGACTACACTATTCTATTCTAGGGAGAAGATGGGTATTTTATGAATGTGCCACATTGACTCAGATGTTAATGGTGGAAAGGAAGAAAGAAGGCAGGTGGGACTCGAAGCAGTCAGTTCTGCCCTGAAATAGATTAAATGGTTGAAGGGAAAAGAAAAAGGGTTGCTGTTGGTCTGAGCATTCATTTTAGCCTTAACATTCCTGACCTTTGATATTACAAAGAATTTGTGGATAGCCAGTTCATGATCTCCTAAACATGACTTGCCAACTGTGAACCTTGGTTTATGCTATTCTCAGTATCTGCCCCGCTGCTCCTTCCATCTCCATAGCCATATCCTATCTTAATATTGTTCAAGGACCCACCACTATGGGCCTTTTTTGTCCAACCATCCCTGCTCCCTCTCCCTCCTCTGACCTTAAGCAGGACTTATTGCTTATTGACTGTCACTTATGGACTGTCTGGTGATATATTCGACTTGTTAAGGTGCTGAAATTTCCATATATTTGCATATGGTTTCTTCAACTATTTCATAAGCTCTGCCTTTTCAGGAAAGGGTCAGCAATAAACACATAGAGATCTCCATGGAGTTAGCAGGACTCACCAGAGTAGATCTACCAAATTTGTTATTCACCTGGGGTCATTTCACAGTATCAAAGCATACACCTCTTCTTTCCTTCCCCACCCCAAGAAGGTATTTGGAAACATGTAGTACACTACAGTAGCATAAATCTACTTTGGCTATCCCCCTAAATTACCTCATGTTATCCATGCAGAGGCTAAATACATTTAGAGGGTATATTCTTCCTCCTGTGGTTATTCTTACATTTCATAAGTGATTATTATAAAATTTAGCATACTTTTCAGCATGTACCATTTGACTAATAGTATCTCAAGGACAAAGGGGTTTAATGCTCCCTCAATTTGACATCATTTGAGTCCAAGTCAATCACTATCCGTGTCTGCCTGCCTTCCACAAACCTGTCTTTGTACCTCCCATGGAACATAACACCATTCGACATATTTGAAGAATATTTCTTAATTATACGATGTATTTTTAGATTAAAAAAAATAGAACCAGTTTCCAAAGGTTTGAGGGCATAGGGGTTACCAAACTGCTCAATAGAGATATTTACTTGAAAATGATCTTCTGTCTCCTCAATATGGCAAGAAGAACTGATAGTTTCTGGTGCCTTTTTGATGGTCCTACATAGGGAGATGTTTGGCGGTTCAAAATAAATTATATGCTAAGTATAATATCCCTGCCAATGAAGATGTAGAAATTACCTAAATGTATTTTCATAGAAAATATGCATTTTTACTTCCTTCATTTATTCAAGAAATGAAAAGGTTGAAAGATGCTCTGAGAAGTCATTTAGTCCATTATCCTGCTTGCAAACAGGGCTATTCTTCAACATAGTTGAAATAGAATTCAACCATTAATTTTAATCACCTAAGTGACTTGTGATTCTCTTTTTGCATATGTGTGAATTATAACACCTTGAAATACGAAGACTTGAGTTGGAATCCTGCCTCTACCACTTTTTTTCAAGGCTTTTAGCAGGTTTAGCCTCAGTTTCACTGTCTGTAAAATAGAAAAAGCAAACTCCTCCCATCCTCTTTCACAGGGATAGTAGGGATCAAACAAAAAGTGTGTCTAAAAATGACTTAAATGTTGTAAAATTACATCTGTCCATAGGGATTATGAGGATTGTGTGATAAAGTGCAAAAATCTAAAGAATTGACATCTTACAAATAAGCATTAATATCTATAAATTCGGCAAGCTATTATGAGTACTGTTGCTATTTTTAGGAAAGCCTCAGTTATATTCCTTGTTCTGATCACTGAACATGAAATCTCCATTCAAGCTATTCGCTTTTACCACTTTTGTGCCAAGGAGAAAGACAAAATCCTAATTTTAATTTCTGAATGAATTTTCATAGGTATATTTTAAAGAACTCTCAAGAATAGGGTTGAGGTCACAGTACACTTGGCTCATGGTCCACTCTAGAATAAGAGCCAGGCTGATATCACCTAGCCTTCTGCCTGTGTGGATATGGCATTGACCAAATTTGTGTTGGGTAAAGAAGGCTCAATGCATGTGAATTGAGTTAAAGAAATAGAAAACACACACATACACACAAGACCCATTGCTAATATTCTGTTAGGCTGTGTCATTTATCACTTATATGTTCTCATACATAAACAAAAGCAAAAGGATTTAACTTGATAGTAATTGAAGAGTTTGTATATATTTGTGATTATTTATAAATGCTAATTGCTCATCTTCTGCAGGAAGCTAAGCTTCATTATTCTATAATTGCAGCTAATAAGACTTTTGCAAAAAGAAGACCAAATTCTGATTCACTTCTCCCCCTGGACAGCTCCTATTTTATGAAGCTGCCCTGCTGGAAACTCAACTAATCCTTTGCTCTTCCTGTCTGTTCTCTACTATCAGACTTTGCATTCCATTTCCCAAAACACTACTTGCTCTTTGATGTATTTCAGCCAGGTAAACTGCTCAAAGTACCAACCAATGATAATCCTTAAGTTATCATCCTTAGAGAAGCCAGAGATAATTGTTTGGTTTGTTGACAGTTTTCCAGACGCTTACAGTGCAATTATAAAAGGTTAAGAGGAAAATGGATTTCAGAAGAAAACAATGATTACTATGCCCAATATGCATGAGTGCTGACCTTACTATGCCTCATTCAACCATCATGGGCAGAACAGTTTCTCAATGTTCACACTATAAGGTGGCACTCACTACTTTAAAAAAAAGAGGCATGTCACTGTGACTGTACCACAGGAAGGGCCATCCAAAACCTAAATTGTGTTCAATATGTAAGAATAGCCTTAGGTGAACACTGCTGCATGGTAGACTTTCTGTTCAACTTGGAGGCAAGAGACCTGGGTTTGAATCCCAACCTGATACATACTACTGGTATGACTTAGGGAAAGTAATTTATTCCATCTGAGGTCCAATTCCTTCTCTATAAAATAGAGATAATATTACTTATGTAACTTACTTCATCAGGCTGTTGGGAAAACAGATTGAAAGTATGAAAGAAATAAGATTGATGTCAGAAAACCTGAGAATGCTGCTGTGTAAGGGTTCCCACTATAATGGCAGAGGAAACCAAACCCTATACTTTAAGAACATGAAAAAATAAAATTCCTTGCAAGGATGCCAAATGGTCCTGAGCTGAAGAAGACAGCTTCTATTTGTGGCACTGAGAAGCAACTGAAAGAACACTGAAGCTAGAGGGAGAGGACATAGGTTCAAATTATAGTCCTACCACTTATTACCTGTGTGGCCTTAATTGAAACACATTCTCTGGGACAGTTGCTTCATTTGTAAGATGAGGGTGTGGGAGCTGACTAGAATACCTATAAGGTGTATCCTAGATCAGTGACCAGAATTGTGTAAACAGGTCCAGCCTTGATAAAGGAGCACAGCTGGCCAGGAATGTTTGTGCTGCATATGAAAAGGATTAATTCCTTTTACCCTCCTCAGAGGATATCTGCTATCTCACTGATACCATTAATATTAGAATAAGATACTGTTTTCCACAAAATCCTCAGTGGTACTGACCTTAGTTCCTTCAAGTTATCCATGGAACTCATCTCTGACTCTGAGTGCTATGAGAACTATCTATGCTGCTGGCCTTATCACTACTGATATCTTTTACCTCTATTTGCAGTCCTGGATCCAACCCAGAAACTATCCATGATACTGAATCACAAATTATGCTTATTTGGGGCCCTTTTGCTTTAATATCATATGCAGAGGCAGAAACAAGATTGTGAGGTAAAGGCAGGGACTCAACTGAGTTCTCCAAAATTTCCCTCCAAACAACTTAAAAATAACACTTCACAACAAATTCTGGAGCAGAAGACAAAGGATGGGGTGAAATGATTGTCTAGCCCAAAACAAATTTAGATGGTTGACAGGAAAGGGAACAGTACAGTACAAGCCATACTCCAGCAAGCCAGCAGCAGACCGTATGAGTGACTGAATTGGCAGCAGGTAGCTTCTGAAGGTCCCAGCCCACAGAGAGCAAGGGGATCAGACAACTAGTCATAAGGAAATTATAGGTAAACTTTTGCTGGCATGGGGACAGGACTCCTTTGCATATGTGGTTCTAGGGGTTACGCTCCCAGGGTGAAAAAGAGTGCTAGTACACTAGAGTGTGTAGCCACAGGGAAGCAGGGACCCTGGTTATATTTCCAGGCCAGAAAAGAGTGATTATGGTCACTCACAGACAAGAGCACAGGCAAGGAGAGCAGTGACCACACCTCTCTTTAGATAATACCACCTTGGAAGAACTGAAAACTGACATACCTCCAAAACTAGCTCTGAAAACAGCAGCACAAAAAACCTGAAATTTTAGAAAAGTGTGTTCTCCACCTGGGAAGTGGAGTCTATCTTTAACATAAAATAAAAAGTCAAAAAATATGCTGGGCAAATGAGCAAACAAACAAAAAAAGAACATAACTATAGAAAGTTACTATGGTGTTAGGGAAGAACAAAACACAAACTCAGAAGAAGAAAAAAATGCCAAATAGCTATTTCCAAATATTCCAAAAAAAAAAACCATGAATTAGTCTCAGGCCCCAAAAGAATTCCTAGAAGACCAAATGCTTTAAAAGAAACAAATAAGAGAGTCTGAAGAAAAGTTGGGGAAATAAATGAGTATAATACGAGAAAATCATGAAAAAAATGAGTCAATAGTTGGGTAGAGGAGACACAAAAAGTACTAAAGAAAATAACATCTTAAAAAATAAAATAGGCCAAATGGCAAAAGAAGCACAAAAATCCACTGAAGAGAATTCCTTAAAAAGTTGAAATGACCAAACAGGAAAAAATGTGCAAAAATTTACTGAAGTAAAGAACTTAGAAAGTAAAATTAGTCCAATGGAAAAGGAGGTACAAAAGCCCATTGAAGAAAACAATTGCTTAAAAATTAGCACTGGACAAGTGGAAGCTAATGACTCCATGGGACATCAAGAAACAAAACAAAATCAAAATAATGGAAAAAGTGAAGATGATAACATGTATCTCATTAGAAAAACAACTGACATGGAAAATAGATCTAGGAGAGATAAGTTAAAAATTACTGGACTACCTGAAATTCATGATTAAAACAAGAGCCTAGACATCCTATTTCAAGAAATAATCAAGGAAAACTGTCCTGATATTTTAGAACCAAAAAGGAAAATAGAAATTGAAAGAATCCATCAATCACCTCCTGAAAGACATCCAAAAATGAAAGCTCCTAGGAATATTATAGCCAAATTCCAGAGCTCCCAGGTCAAGGAGAAAATATTGCAATCAACCAGAAAGAAACAATTCAAATATCATGGAGACACAGTCATGACAAAATAAAATTTAGCACTTCTATAGTAAAGGATTGGAGGGCTTGGAATATAATATTCTGGAATGCAAAGGAGCTAGGATTGCAAGCAAGAATAACCTAACCAGCAAAATTAAATATAATTCTTCAGGGGTAAAACAAACATTTAATGAAATAGAGGAATTTCAAGCATTCTTTCTTTTTTTAATAGAATTTTATTTTCCAAAATATATGCAAAAACAAATTTTAACATCAATTTTTTAAAACTTTGTGTTCCAACTTCTCTTCCTCCCTCCATTCCCACCCCCCACCCACCCACAAGAACTCAAGCAATTCAAAATAAGTTATACATGGGTAGTCATGGAAAACATTCCCATATTAGCTAGGTTGTGAGAGAAAACAGTCAAAAAAGCCATTCTTGATGAAAAGACCAGAGTTAAATAGACAATTTGACTTTCAAATACAAGACTCAACAGAAGCATAAAAAGGTAAACAACAAAGCCAAATAATAAGGGAGTCAATAATATTAAAATGTTAACATTCTTACATGGGAAGATGATACTTATAACTCCTAATGACTTTATCCTTACTAGGTCAGTTAGAAGCGCACACACACACACACACACACACACACACACACACACACATATATATATATATATATACTATGTATATATGCATATACACACATACACAGGGCTTATGTGTGAGTTGACTGATGGGATGATATATAAAAAAATAAAATTCAAGAATGAGAAAGAGGGATGCACTGGGAGAAGGGGGAAGGGAGAGGTAGAATGGGGGTAAATTATCTCATAAAAAGGGCACTAAGAGCTTTTACAGTGGTGGGGAAGATGGGACAGGGCTGTCAGTGTCTGAACCTTATTAACATCAGAATTGTCTCAAAGAGGTAATAACATGGACATTCAATTGGGCATAAAAATCTATCTTATCCTATAGGGAAGCAGGAGAAAAAGTGGATGAGAAGTGAGGCACTGGGGGGGGGGGATCCTGATAGAAGGGAAGGCAGATAGAAGTTGTGGTCAGAAGCAAAAGACTTTTGAGAAGGGAAAGGGTGAATGGAGAAAGACTAGCAAGGGGAATTAGTATGAGAGAAATACACAGTTAGTAATCATAACTGTGAAAAATGCAGCAAGTTTTGCTGATAAAGGCCTTATTTATCAAATATATAGAAAACAGTCAAATTTATAAGAATACAAGTCATTCTCCAATTGATAAATGGTCAAATGATATGAACAGGCAGTTTTCAGATGAAGAAATCAAAGTTGTCTATAGTCATATACAAATGTTATAAATCATTATTGATTAGAGGAATGCAAATTAAAACAACTCTGAGGCTCCATCTTACAATTATCAGAATGGTTAATATGACAAAAAAGGGAAATGACAAATGTTGGAGTGGATATAAGAAAATTGGGACACTAAAGGACTTTTGGTGACCTGACCCAAACATTCTGGAGAGCTTTTTTGAAGTGTGCTCAAAGAGCTATAAAACTGTGCATACCCTTTGACCACTACTAAGTCTATATCTCAAAGAGATCAAAATAAAAGGCAGAAATTAGGTATAGGCCAGCATCTCACACCATATACTAAAATAAGGTCAAAATGTGTACATGATTTACAAATAAAGGATGATACCATAAGAAAATTAAAGGAGTATGGAATTGTCTGTCAGATGTATGGACAGAAGAAGAATTTAGGACCAAAGAAGATATAGATAATAAAATTAAATGTAAAATAGGTCATTTTGATTTTTTTAAATTAAAAAGCTTTTGCAAAAATAAAACTAATGTAACAAAGATCACAAGGCAAGTAGAAACCTGGGAAAGAATTTTTAAAATAAATATCTCTGATAAAAGCCTCATTCCTCAAATATATAAAGAACTGCATCAATTTTTTAAAAAATACAAGTCATTTCCTAATTGATAAATGGCCAAAGGATTTGAACAGGCAGTTTTCAGATAAAGAAATCAAAGTTATCAATAATCATATGAGAAAATGCTCAAGGTCATCATTGTTCAGAGAAATGCAAATTAAAACAACTCTGAGATATCACCTTACACCTATTAGAATGACAAATATAACAAGAAAGGAAAATATTGGTTGTTGAAGAGATTGAGGGAAAACTGGGATACTAATCAACTGTTTGGTGGAGTTGTGAAAAGATTCAACGATTCTGAAGAGCAATTTGGAACTCTGCCCAAAGGGCTATAGAATTGTGCATATACTTTGAAGCAGCAAAACCACTACTTAGTTTATATCCCAAAGATATCCCCAAGAAGATAAAACCTATTTGTACAAAAATATTTATAGCAGCTTTTTTTATGGTGACTAAAAATTGGAAATCAAAGGAATGCCCATCAATTGGGGAATGGCTAAACAAACTGTGGTATATGATGGTAATGGAATATTACTGTGCAGTAAGAAATGACAAACAGGATGATTTCAAAAAATCTTGGAAAGACATGTATGAAATGATTTATTGGGAAGTGAGCAGAACCAAAAAAACACTGTACACAGAGACAGCAATATTTTTCGATGAAGAATTATGAATGACTTGACTATTCTCAGCAATACAATAGTCCAAGACAATTCCAAAAGAAAATTGATGAAAAATGCAATCCACCTCCAAAGAAAGAATTGATATTGATGGAACAGACTGAAGAATGCTATTTTTCATATTCTTTCATAATGACAAATATGGTGACGTTTTGCATGATCATATATGTATAACCCATATTGGATTGTTTGCCACCTCAGAAAGGGGGAAGAGGAGGGAGCAAAGGAGGGATAGAGATTGGAACAGAAAAATATAAATAAAAATGTTTAACCTGAAAAAAAAAGAAGGTGGGGGAGGGGTGTGCTGGGAAGGGTAAAGGATGTATATATGTATCTATATGCACACACATAAATATATATGTTGTGCATATATGAGTTTAGGTCTTATTTATATAGTAATTATATTTAAACAAATTTGTCATATATATTATTCATATAAATTGATATGTATCCATTATTTATTAAACAGTTATTTACCTCTATATAAAAAACTGCCTGTTTATAAAAAAAGGAAGAGAAAGGATTTAAAAGACTAAGTTATATGCACTAGAATATATCTAGGTATATCTAAATGTAATAAAATAGGAAATATACATTAGTTGTATCCACACACCTTTCAGGATAATCTGTAGGAAGCCTATGGTATAAATATAACACTATTTATTTATTTTGTTGTTCATTCATTCATTCATCTATTTTATTTATTTATTTATTTACTAATTTATTTATTTATCTATCTATGTATCTATTTATTTGTTTGTTTCTTTCTTTCTTTATTCATTCATTTACTTCTTTTTTTGCAGGGCAATGAGGGCTAAGTGACTTGCCCAGGGTCACACAGCTAGTAAGTGTCAAGTGTCTGAGGTTGGATTTGAACTCAGGTCCTCCTAAATCCAGGGCTGGTGCTTTATCTACTGTGCCACCTACCTTCTCCCAATATAACACTATTTAAATATTGAATATGATAAAAATACTGGTTGTGATCTGTGACTTTTCTATAGGATCTTAAATGTTTCCTTGTACTGTTCAAATTGAGAATTATTTAATTAACTTCTGTAAAAACTGGAAGGTTTCTTTTTTTTTCAGGGCAATGGGGGTTAAGTGACTTGCCCAGGGTCACACAGCTAGTAAGTGTCAAGTGTCTGAGGCCGGATTTGAACTCAGGTACTCCTGAATCCAGGGCCGGTGCTTTATCCACTGCGCCACCTAGCCGCCCCCAAAACTGGAAGGTTTCTGACTGGGAAATTTGGACCACACCCCACCAGCAGTGGATCAAATTCCTTAGGTCTCTCTCCTTTTTTTTTTGCCTGGGTCAAAACCAGCTGTTCAACTAGAATCTTATAATATTACAGGCAAATACAAACTGGTAAAACTTTATTTGTATTTCCTAGGATTATTACTCTGAAACTATGTACATGGCTATATTAAGAAATGATTAAGTAAAAATATTTTGTGTGATTCTTTAAAAAATAAATAAAAGGAATAGGACCTATGTGTACTAAAATATTTATGGCAACTCATTTTGAGGTGGAAAAGAATTGAAAATTGAGGGATTGCCTCCATTGGGGAATGGCTAAACAAGTTGTGGTATATGATTGAGATAGAATGCTATTGTGCTATAAGAAATGATGAGCATATTCACCTTCAGAAAAATAAATGATGGAATCTGAATGCAGATTGAGTCATACTATTTTTCATTTTCTTTTTTGTCCTTTTTATGTTTTCTTTTACAACATGACTAATACAGAAATATGTTTTGTGTGACTTCACAGAAATAACCCATATCAAGTTACCATCTTAGGAAAGGAGTAAGAGAGGAAGGGAGAGAATTTGGAATTCAAAATTTTAAAAAATAAATGTGAAGAATTGCTTTTTATGTGTAATTGAAGGGGGGAATAAAATACTCTCCCCCAAAAAATTAAATGACAAACAGGATGCTTTCAGAAAAACTTGGAAATATTTACATGAACTGATGCAAAGTGAAATGATCAGAACCAAGAGAACATTGTATACAGTAACAGAAACATTGTGTGAAGATCAACTGTGAATAACTTAGCTATCCTCAGTGATGCAATGATCCAAGACAATTTCAAAGGATTTAGGATGAATAATGCTATTTACCTCCAGTGAAAGAACTAATGGAGTTTGAATGCAGAGCAAAGCCCACTTTTATTTTTATTTTATTTTTCTTGTGTTTTTTTAAAATCTGTGTTTTCTTTCACAACATGACTAATATGGAAATGTTTTGCACAGCTGCACATGTATAACCATTATCAAAGTGCTTGCCTTCTCAATGAAGAGAGAGGGGAGGAAGGGAAGAAGAGAATTTGGAACTCACTTTTTTTTAAATGAAAGCTTAAAATTGTTTTTACATGTAATTCAACAATATTTTTTAAATACCATATTCTGATTCAGGCCCATGGTTCATCTTAGAATCTGGTTCATCTTAGAATCTGGTTCATCTTAGATCTTCAGCTTATTAGAAGTTTTCCATAGTTCACATTTCTGGGAAATCATTGTCATCAATATGGACCTGTGATGTCATCGAGTGTGCAAATTTATTCTACTGATATAAATCAGTGACTCATCTATAATTTATTAACCTTATAGAGTTTCCTAGAGAACAATAAAATTAAGTTGTCTGTGAACAATTTACTAGTACTAATCAAAGGCAGGGTTTGAACTCAGACTCAGTGGATTTCAAGGTCTACCTTTGATCCACCATGTGACATTGCCTTTCACAGCTTATAACTCAATATCTGATAGTTCTTTGCAACTTTGTATAAAATGTCTGTTTTAAAATAATTCTTTGGGGGGCAGCTAGGTAGTGCACTGGATAAAGCACTGGCCCTGGATTCAGGAGGACCTGAGTTCAAATTCAGCCTCAGATACATGACACTTACTAGTTGTATGACCCTGGGCAAGTCACTTAACCCTCATTGCCCCGCAAAAAAAAAATAAAATAATAGTTCTTTGAAATAGCTTTTTCAAGTAACATTATCTCCTTTTATACTAAAAACATTTTCTCCTTCTGTGAGAAAAAATAAGTTTCTTTAAAAATTTATTTACTTTTGCTTTTTATATTCTATAACAATATTCAAAGAGTCTTGCATATGACTGTTTATCAGCCAAAGAGTAGAATGGATTGTCTCATGAAGTAGTGAGTTTCCTGTCACTGTGGGAATTGGGATGACTTAAGAGTTGAGAAGTTGTTCAGAGTTTTGTAAAGATATTCCTTTACATTTGATTAGGTGTACCCCAACCATATCCTACCCATCTTGGAAAAATTTTTATTTTCTTTCTTTGAAAGATTGTTTCAATGATTCAGAAAGTGTATGACTCAGAGCAAAACAGTACAAACTATACAGTAAATATGGTTTCAGGGGCACAAAGATAATTTTCTGCTTGTTATATGAATGTTCTGTAATATTGATTAGGAAGAAAAGAGATAGCTGTAATAGTGTTGAAACCAGGCACAGATAAGTCCAGTACACACAAATGTTATTAATCACACCTCCGCCAATTGCTTTAGCAAACATTTTCACAATTTTCTATTTTCCTGTAAGCTCATCAAGGCATGACCTTTATTTCTTCTTCTTTTAATTCTCTCTTGTTCTCCTAAAATCTGTTCCACACACTCACCACCCCAAGGGAATGAACTAGTGTCGGATGAAATACCTGGAAGAAATTTTTCACATAACACTAGGGGTGGGTGAAATGTAACCCTTTTCCACTTGCCTCATCACCCTCATAACAGGTCCAGCATCTCAGAATCAGAAGCTCCAGAAACCCAGAGCCCCTGGTTCCTAACTGGGACTGTGGTAGAGACAGAGAAGAGCTGCAGGGCATGAAAAGGAAAGGAAGAATAAGTGGTTTACACAGGAGATCCCATCCAAGAGACCCACATTAGGCTGTCACTACTGAGTAAAATTGAATAGAGGTAAGATGATTGCCATAACACTTTGCCTCATTGCATATTAGACCTGAGAGAGCCCTTAGATGATTTTACAAGAGAGGAAACAGAGTTAACTCAAGAGGTTAAGTTACTTGCCCAAAGTTAAAGATAGCAACAAGAGAGAGAGATTCAAGCCTCAGTGCCCCTGACTCAAAATTCAATGTTCTTTCCCCATGTTATAGTAATGTACTTAAGGGAAGCAAAGACAAGGAATGTGTCTGACATAGTCATGGAAATTTGAATATGATTTCTGTTAGTTTCAGAGAGCTGGGTGTGAGTATAGACCAAGGAAAAACCCACGTTAGGTCTGTGGCTGGCTTGTCTAGCTCTAAATACAGCCATACATCTAAGCAATATCTGTTGGTGGTCCGAAGCCCCTGACCACAAGCGAGGAAAAGGGAGATGAAGGGAGAGGGATCAGAAAGGAGGAAGTAACTGTGATTGTATCTATAACTAAGGAGAATGCTAACAATATTTTCCTTGAGGCACCAACTACTTGAACTTCCAATCCTTGTGACCATCAGTACCAGGACCTACCATGGTCAGCTCAAGATATATAGGGAATTGTCATCTTATTTTCAGTAGTAATAGTGACACCATCCCCTACTCAATTTGTGTGCCTTCCACAATCCTTACCAATTTCTTGGGTCCTAGACTAGTGAATTATTTCAACAGCTGCATAATAGTACTTCATCTGAACTTGAAGACATTGTGCCACTGTGACATGGGTGAGATACTTGACCTTCATCAGGCCTCTATTTCTGTCCTTTCCTGTCTCCTTTTTTGAATCCCAAAGTTGAGGTCTGGTTTGAATGAAGTACAGAGCACTAAAATTATTCATTTTACAAAAGCCATCTCAGGATCCTTTTCTCCTAGCATTTCTCCCATCACATTCACAAATTCATAGATGTTTGGTGTTGGAAGGGACGTCAGGAATCAAAGTTCAACCTGTTCCAAATAGGATTCCTGTCCAATTAATTTTCAGTGTCTGCACTTAAATAAGCCTTTGGTGAGTCGAAGGGACTTCACCCCAGTAGCCATCCTTTCCAGCACTCCCCCTCCTCCCAAATGGGGATGGGCCTTTAACTTCTTGAACTATCTACTCTCATTCCCAGAAAGACACACCATGGTTCCTTTCAACGTCACCCACACATTGCCAAAACAGTTACATAAGGAAGGCTGAGACTCTATAAAACAAACTAATAATATTAATATGGGCAATAGAACACTTTACACATCATGAGTTTTCTCTTCTGTGAATTGTGTCCATTGAAGTAGACAACCTCGAGGTTTTTTTATAGCTCCAAATGTGACACCTATTATCCCAAGTCACTTCCACTCTCGAACTCTGTTTTATCCTCTGTACAATGGGTTTGGAGCAGAAGCTTTCTACGTTCACTAAAAGCTGCAGGTTTCTGATCCTCTGATCTCATTTGGTCCTGAAAACAGCTCTGACAGGCATGTCATTATTATTATTTTACACAAGAGGAAACTGAGATAAAGAAAAGTTACTTGACCAAAGCTCAGAGCTCTTAAGTGGCAGAGGTATAATCTTAACTCATTTTTGCCTTTTGGTGACTCAACAGAGAAAATGGAGTATGGAATATACAATATCCCTTGAATTTCCTTTTCCAGCTCCAAGGCCTGTGCTCTTTCCCTCACATCAGGGGCTTCTCTCTTATGGAAAAGAAAACAGTGTAGAACATGCAGCAAGATACCTCTTCTAACCCAGAAACATGGCCAATGATGTGAATTATACTCTCAAAGTTCATGCTACTCTTTGGGATATATCTCATTACCACTTTGCTGTAAAATGAATGCAGAAAAAAGAACTTGCCAGCCAAAAGTAGTGCGGATTCCATCCACAATCACTAGGCCTTCCTGTCCTTCCTTGAGAGCTCCACCTTCAAGTGCATGCCATGTCTCTGACCTTGTTTATCAATGCCATTTAGGAATGGTTCAGATTTAAATTTCCATATTTAATTTGCTTGTCATCTTTATGGTTTTCTCTGGGCAAAATACTCCAATATTGCTAAAATAAAGCCAGCAAAACCATAGTCTGACTAAATTAGACACTAAATTAAGCTTTCTGGGTTTTCCCAGTACAGCAAGATGCAAATGAGATTGCATTGATGTGACAACTCCAAGTTGCCTAACTCTCTGAAAGAATGAGACTGACATATCTAAAGGGAAGGGAGGCTTAGGAGGTCTAGAAGGGTCATTATTTTATGCTCCCCCCCCCCATCTCTTTCAGCTTCAGTATGCCTTGTTTCACGGTACTGCTGCTACCAAATACTTTTTGGTAGGTGTGTGATGGAGAAGATGATCACCCCAGCTGAGTAATGAGAACAAACATGTGATGGGAAAGTTGGATCCCACACTGTATAAACAAATATGCTTCCTCTGGCTCTCCTGGGCTCTTTTCTTTCTCTCTGCTGCACACACCCTCATCAGAGCAGGCTCTGTTTTTAAATGTTTATGGGCACCTCACACTTCATTTGGTTGAATAAGAAGCCACATAATGGGCCTCTGATTGGCTGAGGGAATTCTGACTTAGCCAAGTGTGGAGGTATGATGCCCTGGCATTAGATAAGTGAGAACCACATGCATCCTGACTGATTTCCATTTGTCCCAAGACTGTCTTCCGCTTAGTATGCAAGTGAAATGGAGGAGTTTGGCTCAAAATTGGGTCCAAGGGAAATTAAACATGAGCTGGAATCAGTTGCTTCTCTAGGTGATGAAACTAGAAACTGTAACCTACTATAAACCAGAGACAGGGGCTCATTTAGTCATCCACATGCTTCACCACCCTTTAGATGAAGTCAGATTCTGATGTTCCAACAGCTGGGTAAGGAAGAGGATGGGGAGCAGCTAGTGCCTTGGATTACTGCTAAAGGAGAGCACGGTAGGACATAGAATTCTATAATCACAGTGAGCTAGGATGTCACAAGACATCAAGTTGAGCCTATACCTCAACGACAAGAGGCCATGTTCAAATATTTCCAAGAAGGAGCCCTCCAGACTGTGCTGGAAAATCTCAATTTGGGGAAAACAAATACAAGCCAATGGAATGACTGTTATAGCCCATTCCTTTCTTGCCAAATCTCCCTCTCTTCAACTTCTGCCCTTGTTTCTTGCCCTCTGGACCCAAGAAGAAAAAATCTAATCCCTCCACCCACCCCCATAAACATCCAACAATTATTTGAAGACTGAGATCTTGTCCTTCATCATGATTTCTCTATTCCAGCCTAAAGATCCCTAATTCCTTCAAATGATTCTCTGGCATCATGGCTTCTTGTCCCTTTGCCATGTCAGTCTCTCTCATCTCTGTGTGCTGGAGTTTGCCAATGTTCTCCCTAAAGTTTTGTGCCAAGAACTGAATACAAAAACAGAGATTTGTTCTTGTCAGAGTGATGACACAATTCATATAGTCTTTCACAGATTTGTAAAAACTGCCTCCATTATTTGGCATCTTGATGGCTCAGGGGGGGCATAAATAGCAATAGTTTCTATTTTGACCAGAAACCCTGAGGGCTTCCCCCACCCCTCTATTTATTTTTGCATTCTTTTTTGACTGGGTAAAAGTGCTCTTTCTTTGCTTTATTTCATATCTAGTCTAAATCACTGAGTGTATGTTGCCTCAGGCAACTTAACTTAAAAGGCCATGGTCTCCCACTGCATTGGGGCCACCTCCAGTCTCCTGATGTATAGCTTGCCACTAGACCCAGATGACTCTGGAGGAGAGAGTGAGGCTGGTGACCTTGCAGAGCCCTCCCTCCCTTACCTAAATCAAATTCACTGCAGGTCATGACATCACCTCCCAATGTCATGCTCCTCTTTGAGAATGAAGGACAAACAACAACAACTGCCTACTGGAAGGCTCCTGGAGAATATCGCTGCCTCTTCATCAGGATATGGCCAGAGCCATGCATGGAGGAGGAATTCAGTCACATCAAATGAATAGAGAAATTCAGACTCCATGTAAGTCAGTCAATGAGCACTTGTTAAGCACTTACCATGCATGTGTCAGGCACTTTGTGAAGGTTGAGAAGACAAAGGCAAGAAGTCCCATCCCTTCCCTAAAGGCACTCTCATTCTAGCAGAAGAGTTAACATGAAAGTAATGGCATACATGCAAGATCTATACAGTATCAATGATAGGCCATCTGAGAGAGATGGCACAAGAACTAAGTTGGGGGATGGGCCTGAGAGGCCTCTTGCAGAAGATCATGTTTGAGGTGAGTCTTGGAGACAGGAGACAGAGGCAAAAAGGGAGGGCATTCCTGGCATAGGGGGCAGCTGGTAAAAAGGTATGAAATCAGGCGATGATATGGTTATTCTGGAAGGCTGGTGTTAGTCCCATACACAGAAGCCAGTATTATAAAGGTGACCACAGTATTTCTTTTTTGACTGCAATGGTGGCAGGCAATGGAATCAATCAAATCAATGATAGTATCACTTAAAATAAATGGCCTGATCCTTTGCAATCATATCTTTTTTAGGTGAGAAGAGATGTCTTAACTAAGTAGGAACAAGGCTTAGACATCTCTATTGGATCAATTATTGGCTTTAGACTAAGTGTTAAAAGGTCTTTCTTTAAAGTGGTTAATGAGACATTTACAATGACCAGTCCTCATGTCTACAAAATACTTAATGATAATGGTCTATTAAAATGGTCCATGGGGTCAAGAGCAATATGGAGTAAACCTGTATCTACCTAAGTATTTTATTGAGTTTACATAGTCCTGGCTAGAAGTCTTGGGAAATCATATTTTGGTATATGCAGACTCTAGCCCAATTTCTGCTCTGGCTACAAGATCTCACAGTACAGAAGCAATATTCCAATTGTCTTATCCTTGTGATGCTTACAGGCATCATTCCCACTTGTTCCTCCTCACAGATCACTCAAACACCAGTTTTGAAAGTCTCCTCTGCCTCTTTTATCCTCATTAACATTATCGAGATTTTTTTGTAGGGCCCAAGGTCACACAGCTAGTGTTAAGTGTCTGAGGCCAGATTTGAACTCAGGTCCTCCTGAATCCAGGGCCAGTGCTTTATCCACTGTGCCACATAGCTGCCCCTCCCCTCCATTCACATTATCTTAATGCAGTCATGAACATTCTCAGTAAGTTCCAAAAGGGCTTGGGGAGGGAGAAGCTGAGGGGCTTCTCTCTTGTTCTAGTAATGGTGTCATTATACTCATTTGTCAGAGACTCTGCTCATCCTCCATTTCTCTTGATCTTGTCTACATTGGCTCTGCATGTCTGGAGTCCTCATAAGGTTAGGGTTTCTTTCAGTAAGGGTCCAGTGAGTCCCAAGTCCTTGCCAACAAGGAAAAGGGAGTCATTCCATTCATTCTGTCTTCCGCTGCATCATTGAGATAAAATACTTGAAATCTTGAATTCTTGCCATAATCCTACATGTTTCAAAAGGTGATACAAATTAGGTGGTTGCCCAGATCACCACTGGGCATTTGACTTCTTGTCCTTGGCCCTGAGACAGCCTCTGTCAGGTGCTGCACATCTTAGTTTAAATCCCATTCCCTCACCACACCTTACTCACACCACTTTCAAATGCCCTGCTTTAAACCTTCTACCACAGCAATTGTCCACATATACTTGAGATTATCTTGAAATTTTAAGATGAAGGACAAGGGAGAATTCCTAGATGGTTTTCTATAGTAGACCATGCCTTCACAGCAACACACTTTACTAGAAGGTCCTAACAATCCCAGATCCTGATGTGCTGCTTGTTGGTTGACTATAAACTAACTTCTGACATATACAAAAACAAAAATACCAACGAGGTCAGTCAGTAAACATTTATTAAGTGCCTGCTGTGTGCCAGGCACTGTGCTAACTGCTAGGAGTATAAATAAGCATCCCTGTCCTCAAGGATCTTACAATGTAATGAGAGAAAAGAACAGACAAAAGAAAGCTCAAAGGTGGACTGACAGAAGCTACCCAGCATGGGGGCATGTGATGGAGTTCAGTCCAAGGAGTGTAAGGAATAAAGGGGAACCCTCTTAAATGGAGACTTTGGAAGTTCTTTGCTCAGCCTTCCAATCAGAAGGTATGTAGGGGACTGATGAGGGATGAGCACCAAAAATTAAGCACCTTCTCAGGATGATGACTTTCCTGGTAATAAGCCTTCCTGGATGGTATGATCACTGGACTCCACCCAATCCAAGGAATGAAGCTAGTGAGAAATGAATAATAGACCACCTCCAATAAGGCATGTCCAAAGCACATTTTGAGATCACACTGAATCATTAATTCAACCACAATGAATGCATATTAGCACCTCTATATGCCAGGCACTGTTCTAGGCTCTGGGGATACATGGACAAAATCTGTAGAGTTCCTGCCCTTAAGGAGTTTGCATACTATTTTTTTTCTGGGTAATTTGATCATTTTGTTAATAAGGCCAGAGGGTATTAATAAAAGGATGGTCATTTGGCCTTATCTCTCAGACCAAAGACAATCATGGCAGTGGACTCATAGTTTGCATACCCTTCAGAACAGTAGAAGCAAGCAAAGCTAATTGGTAAATATGGTGGGAGACGGGTTATATTAAAATGAAAGTGAGTTTGAAAAACCAGAGAACCTCAAAAAAGAAAAACAAAAAAACAGAAGTAGAAATATTACGGTTCAATCTGCCTTCAGAATTCACAGTTCTTTTTTCTGGACATGGAGAACATTTTCCATCATGAGTTCTTTGGAACTTGGACCCAATTTTTAATAAGCAAACAAAACATGTATTTTATGATAAGCCAAGCAATGGAAATAAGAATATGAAAACAAGGCAGTCCCTGCCCTCTAAGTAATTACATTCTAATGTGAGCAGGGAGAGATAATTTGCATAAAGTGATAGTGTCTAGAAAGAGGTATTTCAGTTTGGAAGAACACAGTAATGGTAAATGGAAACATAAGAGAACAGATTGGTATGCTCTTTCCAGTAGAAATAGCAGTATTGACTAAAGTTTTAGAGCTGGCAAGTTTGGAGTAGAAGTGGGAAAGAAGGAGAAAGGGTAGCAGAGCAGCAGGAATAGACCAGGGTTAAAAGCAACATGACAAATGTGGCACTCATCAATGAGGCTGATGTGGGACCCACTGGGAAAGGGCCAGAACTGAAAGGATAAGCCCCATATAATATGGGCTCTTGTCTATGGCATTTTCTCAGTAAAGTAGGAAATGAAGTTATTTCTAAGAGAGGAGAGGGGATTTGGGGATTGGGAGAAAGGAAATGTTGATAGGAGCCACTATTTATTCAACAAATATTTATTGAGCACCTGCTTGCTATGGGCTGGGCACTGTGCTAAGCAAAAAGAAAACCAAAGGAAAAGAAAACCAAATAAAAGCACAAAACTAGAAATGATCCAGAGCTCCTGATAATCAGTATCAGGTAAGGCCCAAGATAGGCCAATGGCTAATCACTAGCAAGGTCATGCATGCTTTCCTGCACAGAATGCAAGTGGTAAAATAAAAACAAAAAGGTTGCAACAGATGATAGAGTCCTCCAAATGCCCCTATTTATAGAGTATACTGGGCCTCAAGCACCATAGAGCTTTCTCAGTGAAATGCATGGTCACTGAAAAGAAACTAGACAGAACAATTGAAGGAGGCCAAGTATGTTTTCTCCAGTTATGGCATGCCCTTGGATGAGAGGTGCATTGAGTTATCCCACAGATACAAATATCATGAAAAAATCACTGCCTATTTATTGGTAGATGGGTCTAGAATTGAAAAAAGAGTAAGGGAACAGGGCAAGGGGCATTTGATAAGATTCATGGAGCTTTCCACAGTCTCAAACTGTTCTATCAGTTAATCAAAAAACATAGATTAAGTTCATACTATATGTGGATATAACTACAAAGTACAAAATAATACCTGCTCTCAAGGAACGTGTATGGTGTTTGGTCATTTTCAGCCTTGGCAAAGCTACTGGAGGGGTTTGCCATCTCCTTCTCCATCTCATTTTATTGATGAGGAAACTGAGGACAACAGGGTTAAATAACTTTTTGAATAAATACAAAGTCCTTAAATACAAATAGACTCAGTGAAAGGACACAAGCATCGATGGAAGAGGGAAATTGTTAAAGGAATCATGTGGAAATAGGGACTTGATTTTCATCTGGAGGGAGGAGAAGGATTCTATGGTGGAGAAGTAAGGAGAGTCCATTCCAGGGGTATGGAATTGGCATTGTGGCACAGAGATGGAAGATGAATTATCATATGTGAGAGTGCAAAGGCCAATTTGGCTGAATGACAGTGTGCAGGGGGTACTGGAAAGACTAGTTGGGACCAGAGCATATAGGTCTTTAAAAGCTAGCTAGAGGAGACTATATTTCATGCTTGAGGTAATAGGGAACCACTGGACTTTACTGAGTAAGGGAATAACAGAATGTCAGATATGCACTTAAGGAACACTGCTCCGTAGTTATGTGGAGGGTATACTGTAATGGTGGTTAAAGACCTGATGTTGAGAGATTGATTAGGGAGCTGTTGTTATAGATCAAGAAAGAGATAAGAGCCTGAATGAAGTTGGCAGCTGTGTGAGTCATGAGAAGAGGTGGGATGCTAGGGACATTATGGTGTTTCAAACAGCACACTTTGGCAACTGGCTGGATACGAGATGCAAGAAGGCTGAGGTGTGGAGGATGATACCAAGATTACCAGTATTGAAGAGTGGAAAAATGGTGATTTGGCCTTTGACAGAAACAGGAAGTGTTGATATTGAATATGACAGTGAATCATAATACAGAGTAATCCTTAAAGGTCCAATGTTGTAGATGAATGAAAGAGCAATGAAAAAACACATTGACTATAAGCAGGCAACAAAACCATTGCCAAAAATCACTTGTATGGAGGTGGGGGGAGGTAGAAAACAGCAATAGAAAAAGTATAGGATTAGAAAAGAAGGTGGTTCAGTCACATCATGAGAATAAAGAGGAAGATATGAATAGCCCTTCTGTGATCATGGTGTCCATGAAATCATAAAGAAAACCTAGAGAAAGATCAACAATCCATTGAGTATAGATCCTTTGGGAAGGATTGAAGGGAGAAAGAATCCCAGAAGTTGAGAAAGTGCTAATGGGTGGAAATTTAACACTGGTCACAGGAATACCAACACTGAGGAGATCATAGATCCATCAAATAGCAAAGAAATGTGTCTGGACAAGATATGGACACACAGATAGGTCTAAACAAATTGCCTTTGCCTTCACAATCATGAAACATTGGCTCTCCAATCTGGAAGGGACCTTGGCAGCCATCTGGTCCATTATGTACCTGAAAAAGCATCCTTGGCCTGCAGTCATCCAACAGATGTCCGTTGATGGGGCCCGCACTACCTCCAGATGCCATCCATTCCATTTTGGAACAGGTCTATGTCTTCAGAAAGTCTGATTTTGTCTTTTTCTTACCTGTACCAAGCTGAAATCTCCACCTTCTACCCACCAACCCAAGCTCATTGATGGAGAAGATAGTGAACAAATCTACTTCCTCTCTCACATGACAGCCCTGGAGATACTTGAAAAGATCAGTCATTTCCTTCTTAGGGCTTCTATTGTCCTAGCTAAACATTCTTCAAATGATCTGGTCTCCAGTCCCTCATGAGCCTCCTTAGCCTCCTCAAGAGTCTCAATATTTATTTTTAATAAAATGGCACTTATAACTAAACACAATACCTTAGAAGAAGTCTGAAAAGGACACAAAATGAAGGACTAGCATATTCTTCATTCCATATACTCTGATGCTATGAATGTAAGTTAAATTTCAATTAGCCAGGGCGGCTAGGTGGCGCAGTGGATAAAGCGCCGGCCTTGGATTCAGGAGTACCTGAGTTCAAATCCGGCCTCAGACACTTGACTTACTAGCTGTGTGACCCTGGGCAAGTCACTTAACCCCCATTGCCCAGCAAAAAAAAAAATTCAATTAGCCTTGCTCTTCCCAATCAAGCTTACAATCCACCAAAACCCTATGTCCTTTTCACCCCAACTGTTTCTTAGTCTATGGTCCTGCAGTGGATAATTGACTTTAAAAAGAAAACAGCCTTATAGAATCTCAAAATAAAAAGGGGCTCAAAGACCATCTTGTCAAACCTGCAGCTTAATAGGAATCCTCCCTACATAAATTATGAATGCATAGGGTCATCCAACCACCACCAGTGATGCAGAACTAGCTACTTTCTGAAGCAACTTGTTATGTTGTTGGGAAACTAATTTTTAGGAAGATTTTCCTTATATTAGCTGAAAGCAACTTCTCTTGGCTTGCTCTCAATCCTTCTTCCAGGCAGTAAGTTTTTGTTCTCTAACCTTTTCTTAGACAATATTCACCAACTGGGAGAATGGCCAATTTTTTTCCCAATAGAATGGATAAAAGAAGTCAATCCATTCATTTCTGCCCCAACATTCACCCTGGTAGCTTCTCACATTAGATTGATCTACCTAAGCACTGTTCTCTCTAACTATACCCCCAATTTCACTGAAAGAAGCATAGAAAGTAATTTAGTCTGACAGCTACCTACTATCTACAAATCTAAGGAGACCCAAGAGCATACACTTTCTTTCCAATTCTAACTCTGATTTATGCAGGGTTAATTGTCTCATAAGTTGCATTAAAATGATACAATAGGAATACTTGCCATGCAGAGTCTGAGCTTATTTTGGTCTGAATTATTTCTTCTGGGCAATTTAACATTTTTGAAAAATGGTTGAAAAAGGATCAGCTTGGAATTTAGAACTCAGTTACCATGTTCAAGCTCAATCCACATCAGCAGTGTGACAGTCAGTCTTGTGCATAGAAATGAGAGGAGCAGCTCTCCTATCTTCAGATATGGGCAGATCCCAGCTGGAGTACCACGGTCAGTTCTGGGCACAATTCTGAAAGGCCATTAGCAAGCTGTCCAGCAGCCAGAGGAGAGGAGCCACAATAGTCAGGGAATATGAAATCACCATTATACATAATTTCCAAAGTGAAAGAAACTGGGCATCCCAGAGAAGAAAAAAGTTAGGGGCAACATCATCACTTTCTTTAGGGATCTGAAGGGTTGTCATGTGGAAGAGGGGTTAGCCTTGTTCTCTTAACAGGAGGAAAAATTGTCTCCATTTTCGAGTTGTCTAAAGGGGAGCCAGGCTGGCTTAGGAGGAAGGTAGTAAACTTCCCATTATTGGAGGTCATTGAATAGATATCAGATGACCATTTCTTTGAGATTCTTATTCAGGTATGAGATTTATTACTTGACCCTTTGAGACCCCCCCCCCACCTCTGAGATTCTTCTTTAATTAACTTTAAATTAGCATTAAAATAAATCTAAATTTATACAAAGCTAACAGAGGGATTCTAATAGACATGAGGAGAATAGTGCAACAAAATCTGCGCATGAGAGGAAAAAATCAGGTACATATTCAAACGACATGAGAATGGAACTCAGCCCTTCATCAGGTAATCAAGGCATAATTTGTCATATCCTCTAAAAGAACAACTGTGATTTTATTTGCTCTTGAAGGAACTTGTATAGGCTGGACATAATGGTGTAGTAGAATTCAAATTAGCCAGTGCTCTCAGCAGCTGGCTCGCTCTTTCCAGGATTCGCTGTAGAGGCCAAACCAGAAGGTCCATCTTTGCCTCTGGCTGTGAGCTATGAGCAGTATGGTTAATGTCCCACCAATGAGCCAAGCAAGTTCTCAGAGAGGGAGGATCATTTGATGATCTCCTGGGATAGTTCCTCTGAGCTTAAAGACCAGTCATAAGAATGTTCTTGGCTTAAGGGTCTCCAGCTAAGATTATTCTTCAAACCATTAGCTGTATTCTAAAATGTCCAGTAGGACAGACCAAACTATAATCTCTGACATTATATGGGCAGTAAGTCAAATCTTTAACTATTTACTAGGCAACCAGTTTATGTTTTTATCACTAGATACTAAGAGAGTATCCTTTCTTCCTTTTTTTGTAGAGATAGGGGGATTTGGGTGTGGAAAATTGCTTACACTTGAGCCTCAGGACATATAGATATAGAGGAGTTTGAACAGAAAGGCCCAGGGGGCTTGGTGTGAGGGATGCAAGACCAAGAAAAATGGAGAGTGTGAGAAGGAAAGCATAAAAGCTAAAGTGACCTCAGGCTGGTTTAGTACAAATACAGGTCTCTGAAGTAGAAGGAGCCTTGGATGCCATTGGTCTAGGCCAAACCCAAGCCAGGATGCACTGTACCAAAGCTCCAACAAGTGGTCACCCAGCCTTTGTTTGGAGGTGTCTAGGGAAGGGTGGATGATGGAGAAGGGAAGAGTGTCTGACTTGGAGTCAGGAAGACTGCTTCAGACAGTCCCTCTGGGGAAAGTCATTTAACTGCTCTGTGCCTCAATTTCCCCAAATACCAAATAGGGGTAATAAACCTCCCTCGTTGTTGTGAAACTCAAATGAGATGATATTTCTAGTGTTTTACAAACCTTTAAGAACTACAGGAATCCTAGCTAAGTTATTATGACTATCACTATGTAGGGGTCCAGCTGTCTCCTAAAGTATTCCATTCCATTTCTGAATAGTTTTAGATATTAGGAAGGGTGTTTGGTTGGTTGGTTAGTTTTCTTTTTCTTTTCTTTTTCTTTTTACAAAGGAAACCAATTATATTAAAATAATTAGTTACTAAAGTATTTTTTTAAAAATTCATGGACCCCTGGTTAAAAACTCCTGCACTGAATGATCTTCAAAGATCCTTTCAGCTCACAGTTTTGTGATTCTAAGTCCTTAGTTGTGATTTGTGTGTGTCAGAGAAGGTTAAAAAAAAAAGGAAGAATCACTGGAAGAATCACTGACAATGTGCTGTCACCTTTCGGTTACTTGGCATGGTGAAAGAATAGATTATTCCACTTGTTTTATTTTCTTTATCTCTGACTTTAAGCCAAGAGTTGCTTCTTTTTACTATCCCTCCTCCCACTATTGCGTTGTACCTTGTTCTGCCCACTGTGCTCAAGAGAAAAAAAAAAAAAGATGCTTTCTCTTCAATGTAAAAAACCTGCAATTACTTGTAAATAGCAATCCTGTCCAGGAAGTAAACATTTATTAAGCATTTCCTATATGCCAAGCATAAGGATACAGATACAAAAACAATGTCCATTTACTCTTTGGTTTCAGATATTCAACCAATTATTCAAAATCGCCAGATATACATTTATCCATCTTCTTCACCAAAGACAACTTCTCCATGACTTTGCAGAACCTGGCCACCATTTGAATGTAAGCTTCTTGAAGGGAGGGATTATCTTAGTCATAGCTGTATCACAGATGCTCAGCACAATTGTTGGCCGTGCATATAGGAAACACTTTCCAGATTTTTTGCATTCATTTCAGAAAATGAGATTTTGAAAAAGCCATTGAAATTATTTGTATAACAACCTCCTGAACAGCATGGTAATTAAAGGGGTGAATGAGATGAGTCAGGCATGACTTAAAGCCATCCCAGGTCTTAATGACCATATTTCCTTTCTAGAGATTCACCAACTATCCCCTTAATAGTAGAGTCAGAAATTTTGCCAAGATTGGAGGTCAACATTCATGGCCTTATTTTCAGAATCGACTCCAGTGCCCTTTTTAAAGGTGAGGTTATGTGCCCTTCTCCAGTGCTCCAGCACCCCTTTCATTCTCCATCATTTTTCCAAGGTCACTGACAGTGTCTCAGTAGTGACAGCTACTGGTTCCTTGTGAACCTATTTCACATATGGGTATCAAATCTTAAACACTGGCAAATTCAAACATATCTATACAATGTTATTAGGATGTGGCAGGGACCTGAAACCACATATATTCACTTGAGGGTTAACCTGAAGAAGAAAAAGCCACTGGGGGGAGGGTTCAAATGATAACGATTTTTCATCATTGAAATGGCTGTGATGTGGAAAAGGGATTCACCAGGTACAACTTTCAAACATTTTAAGCTGTTCAAAAATGGTATAGGGCTCCTATGTTGTAGTGAACTTTCCATCACAATAAGAATTTAGGGAGAAACTGCATGATCCCTAGTTGGGGTTTGCTTAGCTGGGTAGGCAGTTAATCTAGATGAATTCTAAAGTATTTTACAACTCTTAAAACTGCATGAAGACATGCCTTCAATCAAAGGCACTTTAGTGGAGTTGTGATTTACCTGATGTGAACACCACCCTATTCTTATGTTGATAGAAACTCCTCCTCCTCCTCCAGGATGATTCTTGTCCCTACACATTTTGTAATTTCTGAATTCACTCAACTTTCATTGATAGGAGCCCAGCATGCAGGTGGACCAACTGTAACATCTCATTCACTGTATCACCAATCTGCTTCCTATACCCAGAATGCCTGTCCTTGTGAGAAGAACCATAGACCAGATCTCAAAACTGAGGCTATCCTTGGTCATCTGCTGTAGTTCCCTATGGGTGTTGCCATTGGTCTTTGGGTCTCTAGCAGAAATGGAGTCCAGTTGAAAATTAAGTTTCTCATTTGTGAAAGAGGATGAGAGTTGTTTGTGAATATTTCCCAACATACACATACATGTGTGTGTGAGTGTGTGTGTATGTACAGAGGTATTTGCACACTCTCTTTAATGTTGTGTGATCCTGTGAGTGCTCAGGCTGATGGGATTTAACCTTTCAGCAGATATTCAGTGGGCCTAGACCACATCAAATCCCATTCTTGGTTCACTTTTATTCTAAGCATTACTTTGGGGCTGACTTAACCAATTTTTCCATCATAAGTTCTTTGAATGCCCTGCTGCCCATTCTTTTCACATAATTTGGCTGATGTTTAAACTGTGTGTGTGTGTGTGTGTGTGTGTGTGTAAACTTATTAGAGAAAAAAACCCTTGCCTTGCACTCATTTGGAGCCAGAATGGCGGCCCCCTGTTGAGAAGGCGAACCTTTTCTGCCTGAGCTAACAGGAGAGTAATATTCTCCACACTTGGGGAATGCAGCCACGGTTCCAAATTGCTGTCGATTTTGCAGTCAGCCCAGTCTAGCTGAGAGAGAGAGAGAGAATGTGGCAGGCCAGCTCCCCAGTGAAAGCCTTCAGTAATTAGTCTGTGAAATGATTTCCTTGTGACACGGCAGATCAAAATAGAGAGATGTGAGACTCCTCAGGACAGCTGGACCATGATGTTGAGGACAACACCAGCCCCTCTCCTGCAAGGATACAACATCATGGAGACAAAGGCAAGGTGGCCTTAAAATGGCTGTGCTATGGGGTACAGCAGATAGCCACTGGCCTTCAAGCAGGCCCTTCTAATTGGCACTCATCTTGAAAGGTGCCCAGAAAACATTTCATAAATGCAAGTTCTCCTACTAAGAGAGCAGTAATGCTAGAATTCAACCTGTAAGGAAGTGGGCAACAGCAGGTGACGGAGACAAATTGAGCCAACCTCAGGATCCCATGAATACCCTGTTACCCAGCAGCCTCCCTGGGTGTAGGGGGAGAGTACTTGAAAGAAAGAGGGGTGACAAAGCAACTCCTAGGTACCCAGAGTAGAAAAACAAGGATAAAGGGAAAATGGGATAGTATTAGTGAAGACAGCTGCCCTGTAGCAGGGGACAGGACAATGATCCTGGACTGGAGGATGGCATACCTCTTAGGGAATAATCCTGCAAGGCTAGACTTCAGGGGGAGAGAGAATGTGGAAGAAAATGAAGGCTATTGAGAGGTAAGAGGTAAAAGACAATGCCAACTCTGGGGAAGCAGAAAGCATGTGTGTGCTGCGAGCCTGGAAAAGGCAGTATACTGCCCAAGGGAGAAGGCCCCACCCCAACCTCTCCTTGGGCAGATGCAGACACATCACCTACAATGACCCACCTCCCAGCCCTGAAACCAAAAGAAGAGAGGAGGGCAAAGCAAAAAGAGACTCATGGGGCTCTCTGCTCTCACCATCCTAGCTGGCTGCCTTTGGACAAGATATTTCATTTTTTGAGGAATTCTTTCCTAATCCACAAAATGGAGGTGACACTTGTCATTGAGGCAACTGGATTGTGCAGTAGATTATAGCACAAGGCCAGAAGCCAGGAGGACCTGAGTTCAAATTTGATCGCACTACTTGTGTGACCTTGGGCAAGCCAGTTAATTTCTGTTTGCCTCAGTTTCCTGATCTGTAAAATGGGAACAGTAACAGCAGCTACATCTCAGGACTATTGTGGGAATCAAATGAGGTGATATTTGTAAAGCACAATACCAGGCAGATAATAGTGGCTATACCATTTATGAATTGTTAACAATCATGTTAACAACTATATTAACATACAAAGTTAATGATTATGAATTATTATTCCTAAGCCAGAGAGCTGATAAAAAATTATATTATGTGAGTGCAGCAAAGCATACAACATAAAAAGATGATCATAAAGTCAAGAGGACTTGGACCCAAGTATGACCACTACTATGCTGGCCATGTAATCCTGGGTGATTCATATCTGGATGACCCAAATAACTTTAAGACTTGATTGTAGGGATAGTGCTAATGTGTGGTGGTAGGAGTTTCTTTCCTCTGGGTAACTTCAACTAATAGAATCAAAGATAACATTTTCAAATGTCTAATCAGGAGTTATTCTCAGCAGCCCAGAGCTAGAAGGGACCAGGAGACATTAACCCCAGCCCATCCCTAGCAAAAACATATGCGACCAGAGGTCCCACCATCTCCACTTGGTACCTTCCATGAGGGGGCAGCCTCTTCTGCTTCAGTCACCCACCTCACTTGTGGGCAGCTCTCAGTCATAAGAAGCTTTTCCTGCCCTCAACAAAATCTGCCTTTGTTCAATCTTCTTCCATGACTCTTAATTCTGTCCTGTGGGTCCAATCAGAAGAAGGAGAATCCCTTTCACATGACTGCCCTTAAGATCCTTGAAGACAGTTGTCACAACCCCTGTCTCCTCTACAAACTAGAGATCCTCGATTCTTTCAACCAATTGGCACATGGCACAACCCCCTGGCCCTTTACCAAGCTGACTGCCCTCCTGTGGATATCTTGAGCAATCGAGTATCCAGATCTGGACCCAACACTCTAAGTATGGTCTGCCCAGGGCAGAGGTTAGTGGAACTATTGTCTTCTTGGTCCTGGATTCTATTCTTTTTTTCCCTCTGCCCCTCCAAGCCATTAAGATACAAAATGAGTTTAATGTCTTGTAAGGGGCTAGAATTCTAGCTAAACTGTCTAAAATATCTAATGAGTAGTCACCAATAAATTATAAGCTTTAGCAAGAGTTAGACTTTTAAGCATTTGTTAAGGAGAATAAGAATTTGGTGAAGAGAAAGGGGCCTAGATTCAGCTGTCTATCTCGGGGAGATAGCATCTCCTTCTCCACTCTCCATGAGAGTCCTCACGAAAGAGAGTGAACCACCCCTTCTTCATCCCACAAGCCTCCTGTGAAACTGGGAACATCCTGTCCATATGCACACACAGCTCCAAGGTAATTGGCTAGTAGCTTTGATAGACAGTACCCATGAGCAAACCTCACTTCCTGATGCCAAAGAAAAGCCACATGGCTTGCCCTCAGATGCCTTCTCCTCATGGCTGAGGTTTCCTACAGTAACTCTCCAGCAGGTGGTGCCACTCCAGTCATTACACTCTATAACATGCTTTGTAATTCTTAAAGAACTTCTCAGACTGTCCCAAAAGTTTTAGTGCAATTTTAAGCTCTAATAGCTTAAATGCTATTAAATGTAAGTGTATAAATGCTAGCTAGATAGCTAGTAGTCATAGTAGTAAAACTCTGTACAGTACAGATTTGATCCAGGTGTGGAGTAGGCATTGACATTGTTCCCTTGTACCAGTGTTTCACAGAGAATGTTAGAGATGGAAAGAAGTTGAGTGATAATGTAATCCAATCCAATAATGTAATCCCTCACTTGAAAAAGGTGGAAACTGGGGCCCAGAGAATGAAAGTAACTTGTCCAAGACCACATAGCAAATTGGTGGCAGAGCTTTAATTAGAACTCAGATCTCCTGACTCTTAGGTCAAAGCTCTTTCTACTAGAATGAGTTGCCTTTCATGAATTAATGAGGGTGTTTGAAAACAATCCCTGGGAGGCTTTTATCTTCAGTATCCTGGTTCCAATCCAATTTTGTTGCCATTATTTGATTCTAATTAATGCCCTAATTGATCTTAGAGCAGTCTGAATGCATAGACAAAGTTTTTAAGGAGGAACACTATTACTAAACGGGGATCCTGTTGGTTGCTAGTAGAGGCTTCTTCAGCTCCTACCAGCCTCCTACTGTCCTTCCCTGGCAGCTAAACGATGCTCCCACCAAGGGCAGGCACTCTGCTTCTGAACCTTTCTCCAGGACTCCTGGACCCTGTGTCAGAATTCAGGGCTCACTTTTCAGACAGCAGCTTCTCCTGCTCATGGTCCCCATTCTCTGGAGAGATGATGCTGAGTACTGACTATGGAAGGGAGATGGAGCAACCAGCACAGCAGCATACCATCTGACTCAGAGCATCACATTATCTCAATAAGGATTGACTTACATGACAAACCCAAGACAATCCCACACAGCCAATCCCAGACAAGCACCAGACATTTAATACAGATGTAAAATACTATAGAAAATCAAGGAAGGAAAGAATCTGTGAGGTCTGGAGTCATCATAGAAGTCTTCCAGGAGGGCAGCTGGGTGGCACAGTGATAAAGCACTGGCCCTGGATTCAGGATGATCTGAGTTCACATCTGGTCTCAGACACTTGACACTTACTAGCTGTGTGATCCTCGGCAAGTCACTTAAGCCCAATTGCCTAGCCAAAAAAAAAAAAAAGTCTTCCAGGAGAGAGTCTCATTTTTTAAAAATAATAAATATTTTTATTTATAGTTTTGAGCTCCAACCTCCATCCCTTCTTTCTCCCCCCCCCTCCTCGCTGAGGCAGTAAGCAATCAGATATGGGTCACACATATGCAATTATGTAAAACATTACCATATTAGTCATTTTGTACAAAAAACTTTAATAAAAGAAAAAATGAAAGAAAGTAAAAAATAGCATGCTTCAGTCTGTGTTCAATCAAGATAAGTTCTTTCTTTGGAGGTGGATAGTATGTTTCATCAATAGTCCTTTGGGATTGTCTTGGATTGTTGTATTGTTTGTTTGTTTGTTTGGGGCGTTATTTGTTTGGTTTTTTGCAGGGCAATGAAGGTTAAGTGACTTGCCCAGGTTCACACAGCTAGTAAGTGTCAAGTGTCTGATGCCAGATTTGAATTCGGGTCCTCCTGAGTCCAGGGGCAGTGCTTTATCCACTTCACCACCTACCTGCCCCCATATCATTGTATTTTTGAGAATAGTGAAGTCATTCAGTTCTTCATCAAACACTATTGCTGTCCCTGTGCACAATATTCTCTCTTGGTTCTGTAGCACAATAATATTCTGTCACCATCATATACCACAGTTTGTTTAGTCATTCCCCAATTAATGGGCATTCCTTTGATTCATGTTGGTACTCTTAAGTGTCATTGCTCTTTGACCTCTAGTGGACACAGTAATAGAAAAATGAAGTTGTATCAATCCTATCTTTCTTACAATAAATGAAACTAATAGTTAAAAGGAAAGAATTTGCAGCTAACTAGAAGGCTGGCTTAGCATTTCTCAGAAACTTTAACTCATTCTAAGTACAAAAAGTACTCCTGGCAATATCCTTTAAAAGACTATACCACCATTTTATACTCATTTTCCATTACCTGCCTTTGCTTCTTTCTTCTCCACAGAGAAAGTCTCATTTTACTTGAGTGCATAGTGTATGAAGGGGAATATTCTGTTTTTATAAGGGGTCTTTATACCACTTTGTGAAGGGCCTTGAATGCCAGGGAAAAGAATTTATAATTTATTTGATAGCCTAGGGGGAGTCATTGAAGGATTTTAAGTAGAGAGGTAATATGTTTTAGTGGTGTATTAAGATGATGACTCTAGATTTGAGGGGAAGAGAAGAGAGTCAAGAAGATCAGTTAGGGGTCTCTTACAGTAGTCTGAGTGAAAAGGGGTGAAGGCCTTAATTAGGGTGGCTCAAAATGTGGAGAGAAAAATACAGATATGAGATGTTTTGGAGGAAGAATAAATCATACTTGGTAAAAATAAAAATGTGTGGAAGAGTTTCTTTGGGGAGCTCTTGAATTCATGACATGATCATTCCAAAAAACATACAAATAATGTGTAGGACAATGCCTGGAGCAGCAAAGCCCACAGAAGAATGTGCTGAAATCATCTTCTAACCAAGAACGGCTTGGAAGGTCAGAAGGAGGGAGCTGCTGTGCTGAGATAGGAGTGGAGCCCAACCTCACAGTCACCCTGACACAGATCCAGTCCCAGGAAGACCTCACCAGAGAAGGAGACCCCCAAAGCCTCTGAATTAGCTGAAGTGCCAGTGTCATCCGGAACTAAGCTCTGGTGAGAGGGCTGAGCACTTGGCAGGGGGGAGACTACAGGGGTCTATGCTGGTGCTGAGGCAGAATTTGGGTTTTTCACCCCTGCTGGGAACCAGGAGGTAGGCTTGAGTAGCAGTGGCCCAGGTTGGCGAGGGGTGCAGGAGCTGACAACCACAACACACAAAGCTGGTTGATTAGCAAGTTGGTCTGGGGTCATCTATGGACCAGGGAACAGGCCAGGCAAGTGACAAACCTGATCCTCCTTAAATCATACCACCTGGGACTTCTGAAGCTTGGGATACTGCAGCCTGGAAACAGTGCCCCACTTTAAGGAGCTTAAAGTCAAGTAAAAGAAAAGAAAGATGAGCAGACAGAGAAAGGTGAGGACCACAGAAAGTTTCTTCAGTGACAAGGAAGAGGTGCACCCTCAGAGGAAGGTGTCAATGTTAGGGCTCCTATATCTAAAGCTTCCAAGAAAAATATTAATTAGTCTCAGACCATAGAGGTGTTCAAAAAGGACTTTGAAGATAAAGTTAGAGAGGTATAGGAAAAAATGGAAAGAGAAATGAGGTTGATGCAGGAAAGACATGAGAAAAAAGTCAACAGCTTGAAAAGTCAAATGGGCCAAATGGAAAAGGAGGTACAAGAGCTCTCTGATGAAAATAATTGCCTAAGAATTAGGATTGAACAAATGGAAGCTAGTGACTTTATGAGAAACCAAAACACAATAAAGAAAAACCAAATGAATAAAAAATAGAGGGCAATGTGAAATATCTTCTGGGCAAAACTGCTGACCTGGAAAATAAGTCCAGGAGAGATAATCTGAAAATTATTGGTCTCCCTGAAAACCATGATCAAGGAAAGAGCTTAGACACCATCTTCCAAGATATTCTCAGGGAAAATTTCCCTGATATTCTAGAAGCAGAAGATAAAATGGAAATTGAAAGAATCAACCAATCACCTCCAGAAATAGATCCCCAAAGGAAAACTCCTAGGAATATTATAGCCAAATTCCAGAGCTCTCAGGTCAAGGAGAAAATATTGCAAGCTGCCAAAAAGAAAGAATTCAAGTACTGTGGAGTCCTAATCAGGATAGCACAAGATCTAGCAGCTTCTACATTAAAGGACCAGAGGGTATGGAATATGATATTCCAGAGGGCAAAGGAATTGGGATTAAAACCAAGAATCACCTACCCAGCAAAACTGAGTATAATCTTTCAGAGGAAAAAATGGAACTTTAATGAAAAAAGACGACTTTCAGGTATTTGTTATGAAAATACCTGAACTGAATGGCAAATTTGACTTTCAAATACAAGACCCTAGAGAACCATAAAAAAATTGATTTGGGGGATGTACCTGGGGTCATGCAGTGGGTGACTGTCTTGTGTCTGAGGCCAGGTTTTGGCTGGGATCCCCCTGGGTCCAGGGTGGATGCTTTGTCCACTGTGTTACCTGGCTGCCCCATGATGACATCTTTAGGGTTAAATTGAGGAGTGAGGAGAATGTATTGGGAAAGGGGGAAGGGAAGAGGTGAAATCCTACATGAAAGAAACAGGAAAAGGTTTATGGAGTGGGGGAAGAGATGGAGGAGGAGCAGAGCAGTAAATGAATTTTACACTCATCAGAAAAGACTCAAAGACCTTAAACTCATCAGAGTTGCCTCAAGGAGGGATTAACACACACACCCAACAGGGTAGAGTAATCTATTTAATATGAGCAGTAAATGAGCCTAACACTCATCAGAATTGGCTCAAAGGCCTCAATCTCACCAGAATTGGCTCAAGGAGGGAATAACATGCACACTCAATTGGGTGGAGTAATCTCTCTAACCCTGCAGGAAAATAGGAGGGGAAGGGGATAAAGAGAGAGGGGCAAAAGAAGGAGGGGCAGATTGGGGGAGGGCACATCCCTTTTGAAGAGGGATAGGATGAAAGATGATGTATAATAGAATAAATATCATGAGGAAGGGAATAGGATGGAAAGGAAACAGTTAACAATAGTAATCATGAAAAAGAGAAAAGGGGGTGGGGATTGTACAAAAAATATTTATAGCAGCTCTTTGTGGTGGCTAAGAATTGAGAATCAAGGGAATGCCCATCAATTGAGAAATGACAGAAGAAGCTGTGGTATATGATTGTGGTGGAATGATCTTGTGCTATAGGAAATGACAAAAACCTGGAAAGACTCATGAACTGATGTATAGTGAAGTGAGCAGAGCTGGGAGGACATTGTGCATAGTGACAGTATTGTTCAATGAGCAATTGTGAATGACTCAACTATTCTCAGCAATGCAATGATCCAAGACAATCCCAAGGGACTAATGATGAAGCTTACTATCCACCCCCATAGAAAGAACTGATAAAAAGAGCACTTGTGGATTGTACAAATATAACCTGGTTGCTGTCTTGTGGAGGGGGGAGGAAAGGGAGGGATGGAGAAAAATTTGGAACTCTAAATCTTATGAAAATAAATGTTGAAAACTACTCTTACATGTAACTGGAAAAATAAAATAAATGTTTGTTGCTATAATAATAATAATAAATTTAAAATGTATGATAAGATTATAATTTCATTTCCATTGTTGACCTTGGATCCTCATGTAGCCCAAGTATGGAAATCTTATGTAGTGCCTTCCTCCCCCTTTTCTTTTTCCCCTCTTTCCATTTCACTCCCTCCTTCTACCCCATCTCCTTTTTTTCCTTTCCCTCCCTTTCTCTTTTTCTTCCTCTCCAAGTCCTCCTCCATCACCTGTACTTCCACTAGTAACTCCTCACACTGTCAGAGTCTTGAAGGTTATATTAGTCTGTAAGAGTGGAGAAAGGGAATAGCAGATTTACTCCTACACACTGCTATAGAGTCAGAGCCAGTGTGCTTGTTTACACAAAATCAGTCATCATGACACCATTGTTTCTTAAACATGAAACATTTACTTAACAAAAAGGAAAAAGCAAGAATAATCATAACATTTACTCAGTAGAAGGCAAAAGAAATACCCATAGCATTTATTCAATAGAAAGCAAGAAAAGGAATATTTTTTAAAATAACGCTCCAGTCATAAATCTGATTCACACTCTCTTATCAGTGCACACAGTGGTCATAGGGGAAAGTGGGCACACATTTATAGAAACCTAGAAAGCAGAGACATAAATAGGGAAAAATAATGTCCCTGAAGTAACCAGTCACTCTACCAAGCTGCCTTTGATATCTTGTGTCTCCTGGACATGGGAGGTGGTGCTATCTTCTTTTCTGATCCTCATGACTCTTCCAGATACTGTACTATTCTCAGGTTACTGAAGTAGTGACAAACTCTTTTAGCACACAGCCAGTCTTGGTAGGGTACTGGAAAAGTGTTGTGCTATTTCAGTGACAAACAGCCCCTTAAAGCTAGAGAACTGTCAAACTGCCCAGATATACCCTGGGGCTCTGAGGAGTTTCTCACTGGTAAGCTAAAGATAGAAGTCGGTGAATGCAGCTTCCCAAGCCAATTCCTCAAATAAAAGGGGATTGTAGTTTGTTCAGTCAGTTCTCAGGAAAACCAAGCCGCTTTTTAAAGTAAATAAGATGTCTGCTTTTCCCCTACCTGCAACCCAGAGAGGGTAGTAGGGCAACTCAAATATACTAAAGGTTTCTGGTCTCTCAAGCTAGAGAAATGAATAATCCTAAATATCTCTCCACACAGTAGCAGGATTCAACTCTCTTACAGTGAGTCAGCTCTCAGTAAATGAATGTCTCTCTTACACCTCCCCATAGCACAGCTACAAATACCTTCCTATCACCTCAGGTGCTATCAATGCATATATTCTGCCTTCCATAAACAATTTTTCTTCTTGTCTCCTTTGTTCTCTGTCCTCAACTCTTGCTGCATTCAGCTCTCCTGTTTTTCCTTTTCTACTCTTCTTGAGTCTACATCTATCACTGCCTTAAATTAGGGCCTCCTCACCAACCCTGATTTCCCTATCAATAACTTAGGGTATGAAGCCTAAAGGATCTATTTCTCTCTCAAGTAGTATTCTGAAGGATGTTTTATAATCTTCCCACAGTCTTCAGTTATTTGATTTGTAATTTAACCAATTATGACCTTTAAAATTCTGAAAACAGTCATATTCAAATGACCCAAATGGACCACAGCATTACAGAGCCTTGTTCCCTTAGTTGTTGCTCTGACTTCAAACAAGTTTTCTCAGCACATTCATCTTGATGGGCAGTTCTCTTTGAAGTCCTCAGAACAGCCCCTTTCTCCTCACCAAGTTATTTGAGAGGCTCTATGTTTCTTTTTTAATTGACTGGATCCATTTTCCTAAAACATCTTTTCCTGCTCCTTTCAATAAGCAAAATATCCATGTGCAAAAGGGCCAACATCTTGCATTTACAACAACTGTATGAGGAAGAACAGATATCTACTCTCACTCCATGTGAATCATCTTTTCAGCCCCATTACACATTACTCCCTGTCCTCCACTCAATGATGCACCCAGTGGTTCTCTGTCTGCTTCACATACAGTCCTCCATGTCCCATCTTTGCCTTGGTTGTGGGTCACCGCTATACATGAAGTGTTCTCTTTCCTCATCCCCCCTCACAGAATCTTTCAAGCTTTTCATGATGCAGCTAGAGCACCACCTTCTTCATTAAGGCTATCCTAAGCGCTAGTCCCTCCCACCTTCACTACCTTGTATTTAACTGCTCTGAATTGATTTTACATTTATTCTATATAGGAGAGTAGCAAGGTGCAGTGGATAGAGAGCTGGCCTTGGAGCCACAAGATCTGGGTTCCACTCTCATGTCTGGCATAAACTGGCCATATAACTCAAGGGGAGATATCTAATTCACAATTATAAGTTGCTGAGAAGGTACCAACATGCATTGATAGAGAGTTTCCTCACTGTGCTATCCTTCCCGGTCCCTCCACTTATGGACATACATGATAGAAGGTAAACTCTTTGATGGTAAGCAGTAATTGGTTTTCACTTCTGTATCCCCAGATTCTGACATATAACATGTGCCTAATAATTTTTCTTAACTAACAGATGAGGAAAGAGACCCCTCATCTATAGTTATCCAGCAAAGTTGGTGACAAGGCAGAGCTGGTATCCCATCTCCTGAGTCTGGTTCCAGGGCTGCAGCTATGAAGAGCTTATAGCTCCATACCTCCCGAAAGGGGCAAGAGGAAGAGATTACCATGCTTAATGTTATCAGGTGAAAGGCAGGACAGATGTTTGCTGTCTCCCAGGAGGAATTCAGCAAAGCAAAACTCAAAGACCTGGAGACAGAAGAACCTGGTTACTCTGGGGGTGGGTTTTCAATGAATCACGAGTGACAATATATAGAGCCAATGATGTATAGAGAGTGCTCCTGGGGGACTTTGCTGCATCTATTCTGAACATTCTATGAATTATGGGGAGCACCTGGCCTTCTAAGAAATGCTGCTGTAGTTACAAGGGAAAAGTAATCAAATTCAAAAGGAGCAGACAAGAACTGTCGAAAAAAATACACACATACATAGCAGATGGCAGCCTCAGCAAAGGAAAAACACAACCCTAATACCTTAAATTATTCCAGTTCTAGAAAAACATCCTTTAACATTCTTTGTATCTTTCAGAGGCAACTCCCTTCCCACATTTTCTACAAGTCACTAACATAAGAAGAGTCATATATCATGTGGTCGTCCTCAGCCTCTGTGACTTCTGTGCCATATGGTAAATTTCCACATGCAATATTAATAATTACACTTAAAAAGAATCAGAAAATGGGGAGTTTTCTTCGAATCTTAAATTCATAGGTGGCCACCCCTCTAAGGATACATTTAAATCACCCTTGCAAATAAGTTCAGATCTTTACTTACCAGAATGGGAAAGACTTTGATCAAGGTCACACAGGTAGTAAGCATCAGTGCTCTATCCATTGCCCCACATTTCAGCCCATTGTGTGGATGGAACCATTCCAAGACAAAAATATTTTCTACCTAGAAGAATCTTGGAGCCTCACAGAATTCATACATTAAGGAAAGCTCTTTATAGGTCTGAAAGATTCTACCTTGAGGCCAGCCTTCACTGATAATAAAGGATGGTCAACTGTCTAGCTAATGTGATCCCCACACTGATAAAGTGCAGCTGCCTCCTTCAACAAAACTGTTATTTGGATTCTCTTACACAATATGAACCTTCTTTGTGCATGTAAGTCTTAGGAATCCATATTAGAATATAGCTACAGCTAGAATCATAGTGTCTGAGCAATCCTTCAACATCCTTAATCTACTGCCTGCCTAACAAACCAATGCTTTCTAATGCTTTTGTCAGCTATCCTTTGGTTTGATTTAATTTAATTTATTTAATTTGGTTTATCCTTTTGGTTTCATTGAGGGCATATTCTGATCTACCCTTGTCTTTTGAGGTGTCTCAAAATTAAGTCAAAGACCAAAAGGAAAACATGGGTGTGGCATTGTTTCTGAATGTAACAATGCCCTCAACTTGTTTGTGCATCTGTGGCATAGAGGATAAGGGGCTGGGCTTGGAACTAAGAGGACCTGGGTTCGGTTCCCACTTCAGACACTTATAAGCAGCATGACACTGGGCAAATCCCTCTGCCTCTCTTTGCCTCAAAGTCCTCATCTGCAAAATGAAGAGATTCAATTAATAACCTCTCATATCCCTTCTGCTTCTCAATCTGTGATCCTCTGTTGATTTATCAGAGTCACAGTGCCATGTATCTCTGCTTCAGGTAATAAGTAGTTATGCTGGCAGTCCAGTCCTCTCTGGGACACCTTGATTTGTTGGAGAATTCTTCATCACATGGAGCCTAACCTGCCTCTCTGTAGCTCCCTCTAATTGCTTATTGTTCTACCCTCTGGGACCACTCAACACAAGTCTAGTCATTTAATATAGACACATTGATAAAATATAGATGTTGATATATGTGTTGTGTGTATATCTATATCTATTATATATAATCTATAGCTATAGAATATAGATATAGATATATATATCTGTGTGTATATATACATATATGCATATATCCTTTATATATTATATTATAGATACACATATGTATGAATCTATGTATATATGTATTATATAAACATGTGTCTATAATACACACAACATGCATGCATATGTGTATATACATGCATTTCTGCATATCACATACACATGTGTATATGATACATATAAAGATAGATTCCTATATGTGTATATGTAATACATACATATACATACACATATACTCACCTCTCTTCTGCTTTCATATATGTGTGTGTGTGTGTGTGTGTGTGTGTATTTCTCAAAGGTGCAAAGAAAGCCCTTTGCCTTTTCAGGGAGGAAAAGATCATTTTCAATTGGGAGCAGGAAAGAGCAGGCTTCCTGGAAGAGGCAGCATTTGCTCTGGGCTTTGACGAATGGACAGCAGAAGGTGGAAATCCCAGCCAAGAAGAGAATGCACTTCTCATAGAAGCAAGCCCACAGCTCATGAGGAGGGCAGGGAGTAGACAAGCTCTCCTGAACACCGTGGAGGCCACACTGGGGTGAGTCCTGGGGCCAGATCAGGCAGAGGGAAGTGTGAAAGCTGGCCAGGAAAATTGGACTCAGTGGAAAGATAAGCACAGAATTTAGACTTCTGGAGCAGAAAGAGTGAGATGATGATAATGACATATGAAACAGCTTGGAGTTTCTTAATTTCTAAAAAGCAAGTTTAAGGGAAGATATTTCTTAAAATGAAGTAGCTAAGACCATTTACCTTGAGCTTAATTCCCCCATTTAGAAAATCAAGTGAAAGAAATGAATTGAGAGGGTCTAAAATCATTAGCTCACGGGCTGACATCTCCAACCCTGATGTTTTAGCCCAGAGCACAACTTTATGGGTGCATTATAAAGCCTTAAAAAATAGTGTCTCTTCTAGATGTACTTGACAGCAGCTACAAAATTTGTACAAGCATAATTATGCTCCTGGAGACTCATCGAGAGGGCATTTTAAAGTCACAGAGCCATTAGAACTGATCTGGAAATCAATGGTTGGGAATCTCATAAATCCAGCACAAGGGAATTCTAAGAGGCAGAGGTGAGGAATCCATTCTAGGCAGAGGGACTGGCCTAAACAAAAGAAAAGAGGTGAGAGATAGAGTCCTGTATGCTGAGCAGTAAGAAGGCCTGCTTGGCTGGATTGATTGCTCTCAACATCATCACAGTAGCAGGGAAAATAAATCTGGAACAATAAGAAGCCTTCATATTGTATGTGACAGGGTGGGGTGGGGGAGCACAGGCAACATACTAGCCAGGGGGAATGTAAAATGGAGGTGGTGTGTGATCTGAGGCCATCATGGAAGCTGTAAACATTATATTATTATATGTGTAACAATCGGAATGATGCCGCCTACTGGAGACTTACTGTAGGAAAGCTCCGCCATAAGGAGAAGGCGCCTGAGGGCAAGACATGTGGCTTTTCTTTGGCATTAGGAAGTGACCTTTGCTTGTGGGAGGAAGAGGGGATGAGTCTGGCACTCTAGCTCTTTTGTGAGGACTCTGGTGGAGAGCAGAGCTAAAGATTCACTCTCCCTTTGATAGATAGGTGAATCTAGGCCTTTCTCTCTTCACCAAATTCTTATTCTCCTTAATAAATGCTTAAAAGTCTAACTTTTGCTAAAGCTTATAATTTATTGGTGACCACTCATTAGATATTTGAGACAGACTAGCTAGAATTTTAGCCCCTTACATATGTATATATGAGTATATGTGTGTATGTATATGTGCATATACACATGTATACATACATATACACAAATATATTGATTTCAAATAGTAGGGTGGTAAGTTGACCACATACATATTCTATCTGAATTCCATAAAGCACAAAGATCAAGAAAAATGAAATAAACAATGAGCATCCACATGAACTCAACTAATAATATTTTGACCAAAAAGGGTCCAACAAATGGCTGAATTAGGCTTGCTTCTATAGCCTAGATGATGATTGCAATACAAGAACAGGTCATTGGTCATCCTTAGGGAACCTAGATTTAGGGAGAAATAGATAATGGAAGGAAATTAGAAGAAATCATGAAACACATAATTTTTTTAAAAAATATACAAAATAAACATCTATCAAATACTTAGAAAGACATGATTGGTTGGTCAGAATTAGACATTAGAAGCACTACACTTAAAGGCAAGTGAATCATTAACATTGATAACAATAGTTTGTTTTGAAAGTAATTTTTACATCTATTATATTACTCAATCTTTACAACAACCCTGTGGAGTAGATGCTAGTAGTCAGTCAACAAGCATTTATTAAGCACCTAGAGTATGCTAATCATTTTGCTAAGAGCTTTGGATACAAAGAAAGGCAAAAGAATGATAACATTCTAAAGAGGGACAAATACATAAAAAAACAAAACCAGATGTGTCCAAGATTTCTCCATAAAGAGAGGATGGAAGGCAATCTCAGAGTCAAGGCATGAACAAGGAGAGTTACTGGGAAAGACCACCAACAAAGAGCAAGATTGGAATTGAGTCTTAGGAAATCCAGAAATTGGAGCAAACACTAGGCATGATAGACGTGGATTTATGAACCGCTTGTCCTGTGTGAGGAACAGCCAGAAGGCCAATGTTCCTGGATTGTAGAATCCATGGAAGGGAATTAAAGTATAAGGAGACCAGCAAGGTGGGAACAGGACCTGTTGTAAATGGTTCTGAATGCTGAATAGAGGGTTTCTTTTGATCCTGGAGGGGATGGTGAGCCATTGGAGGTTACTGAGTAGCCTGCTTGGTGCCCCAGTCAGAGCTGCACTTCTGAAGGCTGGCCTTTTCATGGAGAGTGGGCTGGGGGTGGAGGGTGGGGGGTGGGGGGAGAGCCTTGAAGCAGGGAGACCAATAGGAAAGAAATCTTATTAGACCCATTTTACAAATGAGGAAATTGTGGTTCAAAGGTTTTACATGACATGCTCAAAGTGATCATGTTCAGTCTGGGGGTCCTTTGAAACCATCTTACAGATGAAGACATGGAAGTCCAGGAATGTTACAGGACTTCCCCAAGAAAATACTGACAGCAGGGCTCAGATTTGAATGTAGGGCTTCTGGTTCCAAATCCAGCAAACTTTCTAGTGCCATACCAGGGAAAACAACGTCAAATCCAGGCTCCATTTGGTGCTAATGCACCTGCACAATGGAGTTCTTGGCACCAAGTTTGTTGCTCCACATATTATATAACCCCCACCCTTGCCTGTCCTCCCTCAAAAATTAGTGCATGAAAAAATTCCCATCCTCCAGGCCCCCAAATATGAATCCCAAAAAGGAATGAGGATTCATTAAGAACAACAGAAAATGCTTCACTGGAATCAGAGTCTCAACCAGAACTCATCAGAGAACCAATTTCACAGAACTGCCTGGATAGAGTGCGTCTTTCACTAACTCATCCAAATTTAGGGGGAATGGTTTTGTTTTGGGTTTAGGGTTTTGGGAGGATTTTGTGGGGAAATGTGGGTTAAGTGACTTGCCCAGGGTCACTCAGCTAGTAAGTGTCAAGTGTATGAGGTCAGATTTGAACTCAGGTCCTCCTGAATTCAGGGCCACTGCTTTATCCACTGCACCACCTAGCTGCCCCAGGGAGAATGGTTTTTAATAGATGTTGCCATAAAGCTCATAACCTCCAAAGTCGGTGGAATGAGAAACTATTGAAATGTCAAGGCTGAGCATAAGAAATCAGAAGCACGTAGGAACAATAGGAGGAGGTGCCTATCATCTCCACCATCCTCTCTGTCCTCTGTCACTGGGGTTTGGGGTCATGTTTGCAAGATGCATCGGGAAAGGACCTTTCTTCATCTCAACACTTTCTCACAATTACAAAAAGCAGTTAGTTATCTGATTCACCTGAAAACTTGACTGCAGACTTCAAACAGGAGAACAACAATAGGGGAGTGATTTGTTCCCAAACCGTTTGTGTTTGAACTCCATCAAACGAAGAGGAGTGAACTCAGGATGGCGAGCATAGGATTCCGACTTCCATAATACGATAAGACTCACAAAGTGCTTTGCCCTGTTAGGCTGTGCAAAGATTATTGTTGGATTTCTATGAATGAAGAAACTGAGTTTCTGCAAATTTAATGATTGTTTCAAGGTTATCATCCTCAGCCCTCTGATGCTAAATCCCAGTAGAAAGTTGGCAATGAAAGAAAAAGAAGTTACACAGTAAAATAAACAGGGAATGGGAAGGAAAAACAGGATTTTTAAAAATTCTTTTTAGGATAGGAGAGGTATAGACATATTGCATATGGAAAGAAAAGAGCTAGTGGGGAGAGGGAGAAGGAGAGGGAGACACAGAGAAGGAAAAATTAAAGATTCAGGAGGTAGAAGTGATTCATGGAACAAAGTCCTGAAGATGCCAAATTCCCTATAAGTTCCCATGAGTTCAGCGTATGGGGCCACAGGAGACTAAAAGTACAGAGACCTCCAAAGTTACCCAGTCCAATCCATTCTCTATGTGAAGACGTCCAAGGATGAATGATGGGAAATCCATGATTTTCTGAGGCCATTCATCCTCCTCTGTGGCAGGTCTAATTAGGAGGTATCTTTACAGGCCATAGGCCATTTCCCTGGATATTATCCCAATTAGTCCTTGGTCTGACCTTGGGGACCAAGCAGAATAAATGCAGTCATTCTACTTTTTCGTGTGACTCCCATTCCAATGTTTGCAAATTGATATTATGAATTACCTAATTCTTCCCTTTCCTATACTAAATATGCTTGGGGGGGGGGTTCCAGTCCTATGTATGTATTTGGTTAGAACCTCTGACCTTTCATTAGTATAGGGAATTCCTGGTGAGGAAAATCCTTTAAGAATGCCTCCCTTTCCACTACTGGATAATGGCTGTGAATATGTGCATAGCTATATTTAAATATGTATGCATTGGTCAGCTAGGTGGCACAGTGGATAGAGCACTGGCCCTGGAGTCAGGAGGACCTGAGTTCAAATCTGGCCCCAGACACTTAACACTTACTAGCTGTGTGAACCTAGGCAAGTCACTTAACCCCAATTGCCTCACCAAAAAAAAAAAAAAATATGTATGCACACTTGTGCACACACAAACACACATCCATCCTGGTAATGAGCTGAACTGATAAGCCCCTCTGCCCTTGAAGACTTGGTCAGACAAACTTGAACTTGCTCTCTGCAGAGACCTCCCCAGCCTAGGACCACAGCAGCCTCACAAAGAGGAAACAGAAGACAGTGGTCTTTATGTGAACTGATGATTTTGTTGTTGTATAGAGACCCTTTAGCACGTATAGACCTTCGAGAGTCCCTCCAGAGTCCTGCCTAGTCAGAACACATGTCTATGTGTGTACATACATGTATATGTGTACACATAATGTATGTACTAGGCACAGACACATTATCACATACATGTGTATGCACATTCATAGATAAAATATGTTTGCATGTAGACACATACATGTATATGTGCACATAAGCATAACTATAAAAAGAATCCAAGGTATGACCTAGAGAAAGTCACTTGACCTTTGAACCTCAGTGTCTGCATCTGTGATGAGCCTGGTGTTCATAACTGAGAGGGTTGGAATAGGGCATCTCTAAGGGCCCTTCCAGATCTACACCCCATGATTCTTCATCCATGCACCAACCACAAGAACCTTGTTCCCTGGCCTATGAGAATGGTGTTGGGGACACGAATGGTCAAGGGCTTACTCACCCACAGTGCTCACACAATCACAGTGATAGGGCCATATTTATAATATATTCTGTCTATGTGACTTGCCCTTAATGTTGCTTGAAGGTAGGAGGTGGAGGAGAGAGCATTTTTACAATTCCGATTTATTAGCTCATCATTCCTAACTTTTGACCTCAGGAGTTTTTTATTGAAACTTTAAATAATTTCTCAGCACTTAAATCAAAAGGAATAGAGTTCATAAAATTTAAGGGAGGAATGCATTTATCAGCTCACTCTGTCACTTCCCCATGAATATGTGGTCTGACATTCCCACCTCCCCAAGGAAGGGGCTGATGGAGCAAAAATGCCCAAAGCAGTCAGTAGCGATAAGGGGCTGTGGGTTCAGAGTCATGATCTGAGCCAGATTAGATCCCAGGCACAATGGAGTAACCAAAAGGACTCTTGATCTACCTTTTCTCCTCTGCCCAAACCCAACTTGACAGTGTCCCGGAGTCCTGAAGGAATTGTCTGTTTAAGTCAGGCTACAAAGGAAACCCATGCCAATAATGAAAGCAAGTTGGCCACACACTTGGGGTCAATGGTGATATCACTGTGGGCAAGTAGAATATCATTAAGACTTATGTGCTTTGAGTTATGGAAATGATCCTCATTCCCTTCCTGTCAGAACCCAATTCCTCCATCGACTTTCATGTTTTTGTTGAGCATCTCCAGATGATCCCTGCTCAAAGTCTGCCTTGGAGCTTAGTAATTGTGTGACTCTGGGCAAATCACTTAACGTCAGCTTCAATTTCATCATCTGCCAAATTGCACCTCCCTCACTGGGTTATTAGGGGAATCAAATGTCATAACATATGTGAAGGGCTTTGTGGCCCTTAAAGTGATATACAAATGCTAGCAATTGTTGCTGATTTTCCTCTTTATCAGCTAGGCCTCCAGCCTGGATGCTTCCCTCTCCTTCCTGCCCCAGCCCAATAACAGCTGTGACTAAGCCCTGGTGTGTCTACTTCTGCATCTCTCATGTCTGTCCATTTCTGCTTTTCCACTTTTCTCATCCAGGTCTAGAGCTTCCTGGCTTTTGCTCTCTCCTGTCTTCTTTATAAATCTTAGAGAACTGTAGGAATGTCAAGGATTAGTGCCAGCATTGATCAATTTTTCTGGTCTAGTTTCTGTCCCTCATATGTGACCTCAGTCTCAAATCTTCTTTGCACTGGCCATACCCTATACACGGAGTGTCCATCCTCCTCCTCCTCAGCCCCGGCTTCCTTCAAGACTTAGTTCAAGCACTACTTTGTGTATGAGGTCCTTAGTGGCCCTACCGTTCTTCTTTGGTCTTTGATCACCATCATCCTTTAAGTCAAATTGCGCCACAGGCCTTATGAATTCATATTTTAAACTCCCACCTCTCCACATTCTCCCACACTCAGACCCTTTCTCCCCACAGTGTCTTGAATTCCTTCCTCTGAATGAATGGAGGAGGAGCATCAAGTGCTTTTGTTGTTGTCATGGTGGTGGTGGTGGTGGTGGTACTGTCATTTCAGTCATATCTGACTCTGTGACCCCATTTGGGCTTTTCTTGGCAGAGATACTAGAGTGGTTTGTCATTTCCTTCTCTGGTTCATTTTAAGATGAGGAAACTGAAGTAAACAGAGTGAAGTGACTTGCACAGGGTCACATAGCCAGTAAGTGTCTGAGACCAGATCTGAACCCAGAAAGATGACTCTTTCTCACTCTAAGCCTAACTCTCTCTGTGCTGAACCCCCCTCCCCCCCCAAAAAAAAACAAACAGAAGAGCCCTATCAGACTATAGAGAGGCCTGTGAGTCTAAGCCTTTTTATGTGTTAAAACCCTGGGAACACAGAGGCAAAAAACAGATAGTTCCTTCTTCAAGGAGCTCATGTGGTCATGGGGAAGAATCTCATTCTTCCTTCAAGGTTCAGGTGAGTTGCCAAACTTCCAGATAGTTTCCCTGTGCCATCTTCCTCCTTCAGTTCCCTTGTAGTTACTAAACTATGTTTTATTTTTCAGTAGAATGTAAGCTGTTCAAGGGCAAACATGATACTGAGCCTCTTCCTCCCCTACCTGAAGCCTCTGCCTCAGCACTCTTGGGGATTCCTCCACAGTGCCTGGCCCCGCCAGCCCAGGGCCTTCCCTCTGAATAGAAGGTCTTTGAATTGGGCAGATGAGCGAGGGCAAAGCTTCTTAAACTGCCGCTCATGCAACTGAATGTGGGGGTCATGAAAAGTAAAAGGTTATGTATACCTATTTTAGAGACCTATGTACCCGAAGTTGCATAAAAATTTCTCAGGCAAAAAGGGAAAAAAGTTTAAGAAGCTATGAACTAGACTCAGGGACCTTTGTCACTTACTGTGGGACTTCATGAAATTCATTACACTTCTTTGGGCCTCAGTTTCCTTACATGTAAAGTGAGTACACCATAGGATCCTGAACTAGATGTCTTCTCAGATCTCAAGGGTTGCGATGGAATGTTATACCCATTTCCCAGATTGAACATTTGAATTTCTTAAAATAATTAAATTATTAATTTAATAATAATAAATACAAGCTAGAAAGATTAATTGTACTGCCTGGGGTGACATGATTAACCATAAACTAAACTCAGGTCTCCTATATCCTCATCTTTTGCTCTTTTTCCTACCCAAGGCCAGTTCCCTATGAGTGCCAGGGAATGAGGAAAAAGATTCACCTGTAGAAATGCGATTGGTGGGACAGCTGGGTGGCACAGTGGATAGAGCATAGGCCCTGGATTCAAGAGGACCTGAGTTCAAATCCGGCCTCAGACACTTGACACTTACTAGCTGTGTGACCCTGGACAAGTCACTTAACCCCCATTGCCCCACAAAAAAAAAAAAAGAAAAGAAATATGATTGGTTACTTTGATCTATCTACCTCTTTTCCACCTTGTTCTCTCTCTCTCTCTCTCTCTCTCTCTCTCTCTCTCTCTCTCTCTCTCTCTGCCTCCCTCCCTTCCTCCCTCTCTCCCTCCCCCTTTCCCTCCTCTCCTTGCCAGATTCTTGGTTCTCTGTCTCAGCTAGGAAAGAAGGATTAATTTATTTAGCAAATACTAACAGAATCTTGCAGGACAAAGGCAGACATCCAATTATCTCATTAAATTTAACCCCAATGTTGACCACACTGATGATATCCAGGCTCCTCTCTTCTGTGGGTGTTAGGCAATGGCAGAGAAGTTTAATCATGATGGACTGGAATAATGGGCCTGGTAGTATGGGGGAGTGGGCAGAACAAAGGGAGTATCTTCCACATTCTGGAAGTACCCATGAGTTTCTTGCCCTGAATGGTAAAGGTTCCTAGTTTGAGATGGAAATGTCAAGAAGGAATCATGCATTTCCCCCTGAACATAAGGGAAGCTTGTCCACTGAAAGATACTATCCACAGAGACAGAAAAACCAGTGAAGCAATGTGGTACTTTAAGGTTTTCGTGCTTCACTGACATCATCTTATTTAATCCTCATGACAATCTTATGGCCCTTACTATCTACTTTGGACAGAAGAGGAAACTAAGACTCAATGAGGTTAATTGATTTACCTAGGATCTCAAAGTCAGAAAGGGTTGGGAGCTGGATTCAAACCCAGATCTCTCTAACTCCAGCATCCTCCCTGCTATGGCACACTGCCCCCTAAGACAAGGACAAAAAAGAAAACTCTTCATCCCTGGACTCACAGAGCAGCCAAATGTAGAGAAGTGAAGTCAGGACTGTGAGCCTATGCACTCTTGATTGCTGGGCTCTTTAGCCTCTTAAACGCAAGGCCTTATGCTGTGAGGAATTCTAGTAGGAGCTCCAGAGCAGTCTCAGAGAACACAAGCATCTGAGTAACTGCAAGTCAACAACCTGAAGACTCAGCGTGATCTTTGGCTTCCTTAATAGAAGTCTACTATCCACAAGGAGGTGGGCCCACCTGCAGTGTTGGGTATTGTTCTGGATGATGCCTTTGGGGCAGGATGTTGACAACATGGATCCCATCCAGAGGAGGACAAATAGGATTGAGAGGGCTTCAGCATCGTATGAAAAAGGAACTGGGGGTGTTTATCCCAGAGATGAGAAAAGCTGGAGTGGGGAGGTGTAATTGCTACCTTCTAGGTACTTGAAGAGCTTCCTCATGGAAGATAGGTTGGCCATGTTCTGCTTGGTCCAGAGGAGTACTGGGGGTAAGGGATGTAGGAGTAATGGAACTTGGAAAGAGGCAGGTTTGGGCTCAGTGATAATCCTTCCTCTTGAACATAGTCTTAGATAAACTAGACCTTGAGTACTGAACTCACTTCTGGGCACCATAGTTTAGGACAGACACTGATGGAGTGGAGAGCATTAAGAGGAGGGAAACCAGGGTGCAGGGGTTCAGCTGATGGAACCAGGGATATCGAGCCTGGGAAATACAGGCTTCCAATGGGATAGAGAGATCATTATAGTTTTCTTCAGGCATATGAAGAATTGAAACATGGAAGATGGATTAGTCTTATTCTGTTGAGTTCAAAAGAGCAGAGTTAAGAGCAAGAGGCTGCAGAGTGGCACATTGAGGCTTGATTTTTTTTTAAGGAGAGGGAAAAATACTTACTAACAAAGACATCTGTTCAGTCCATCAATAAATATCTTTTAAGCAACTACTATGTGCCAAGCACTGGGGACACTCAAAAAAGATGGAAAGCAATATCAGAGTGGGAAGACACTATCCAAAATTGGAATGGGCTGCCTTGAGGGCTGGTGTACCACTTCATTAGGGACACCTAGTAAAAGCCTGATCACTTGTCAGGTATTATTGTGGAAGGAAAAGAATAGATTGGACTAACAGACCTCTGTGATCTCATTTGGCTCTGAAAGTCTGTGATTCCATGTGATGATGTGATTCTTTATAAGTGAGAACCCATGTCACTAGAGGTGTTCTCTCTCAGGAGCTGATCAGTCACTTGTTGGTGTGATTATAAAAGGGATTCATGCATTTAATAGACAGCCTGCACATGACCTCCAGAGGACTTTGGGGATTTAGGAGACCACAAGTTCAGCTTCCTTGATGGAATGGGTGGGTGAGAACAATTCGTTCCAATGGCCATGAAGATGGCTGAAGCCTCAGTCAAACATCAAATATGCCACTGCCCATTGCCAGTTACTTTGACTGCACTTGGATGACTCTGGAAGAGAGAGTGAGGTTGAGGACTTTGCCCACTTAAATCCAACTTACACGCAAGTCAGAATGTCAGCCACGATATCATTGATCCTCTAAAAATAAAAGATGAACAAGAATAATATGTGTACATCCTTGTTATCTCTCTCTAAATATGTGTGTACATCTATATGTTATCTATTTATCTATCTATCTATATATATATATACACTCAAATATCTTTCACTATATACATATACATATAGTTACTTCTTATTGAGGAGACATAGACATATAAACACATCCTTGTTATCCCCCTCAATAGAATCTAAGTTCCTTGGGAGTAAGAATGTTTTTATTCTTTGTATTCATATCCCCAGAACCTGAAAGAGTGCCTAGCACATAGTAGACACCCAATGTATATTTGATTGATCTTAAAGATACAATGGATCTTAAAGGTAAATATGAATTCTGTATATACCCAAAGACCACTATTCTGTCCTGGAAAGACAAATATGCACCTTATAAGCAGAGGAAATATGGAGATGACACAGCTGGACCACATCAGGGAAAGCCATCTCTGCTCACAGCTGCTCAGGTCATTTATTGACACAGCATCTGATGGAGGCCAGTAGCACCCTATACATCATGCCTCTGCCTGGCTGTCATTTCTGGTTCACCTTTCATGTAAACATCCCTGGGGGCAGGGGCCATTGGGCCTCAATCTGTCCTGCTCTGAGGGAATTTTTCATCAGAAAAACGCCACCCAGGAAGCCTCCCACTTTCTGGAATGGGAAAGAAGCTGTAGCCTTGAGCAGCTTCTAGCCTCCAGATTTATACTCAGTTACTTGCCTAAGTTAATCTCAGCAGCCCATGGATGCCCTGGAATGCCTGCTGACACAAACACCGTGAATCTCTCCCGGTGTCAGCGGGTCTCTCTGTTCTCATCAGCAAGCTGAAGCACGAGCCCTAGCTCCCATTGGCAGCCATCCGTCATTGCTGTGCTCCAGAAATCTGGGGTGAGTTTGCTTTTGTTAGAGCAAAGTATTTATAGCAGAGTGGGGCAGGGAGCTGAGGTCTCGCAAAGCACACAGAGACGTGATGGTGAAAATACTGACTTAGCTTAGAGAACCAACCACTCCCTGCAGTTTGTGTTTTACTGGATGGGAAGAAGAGGGGAAGGGGACATGTTTCTGAAAATCATGGAAGCTGAGAACTGACTTTTGAGTCCAATGTGAACCTGAAGAGATATCCCCAACTTGTGGTCACCAGACCATGCTTGAAGACCAGATAACACTGAAGGTAACAAGATAGGCTTTTGAAACACAGAATATCCTGGGATAAAAGCATTGACAACATTGTACAATTGCCCACGTGATCAGATGGAAATTTCTCCTATTCAATTCTGGGAAGTGGGACATTGGGAATGACAATATCACCTACAACCTTGGATCCCATCATAGCTCTCTGCTTATGGGTGCTGCTACAGAGGAAGCTGAAGCTTCAGGGGGACTTCCTGGCATGTTCACTGCTTGAGAACCCTACAAATGCAAAAAAAATGCACAAAAGTTGGCCTTGTCACCAGACATCTTTGCCTGGTACAACACCTGGGGCAAGTGAGAATGACTTCATGAACAAGCTGAGCCAAAGCTGAGACAATAGCTTGGGAGATTGGAGATCTTATGCTATATCTGACTGTTGTTCTGTGACCCTGCTTGGGGCCTCAGTTTCTTTACTAGGAAAGTGAGGGGGTTGGCCAAAATGGTGGATAAGGTCTCTTCCATTTCTGCTGTTATGACTCTTCACTAAACGATATAATACAAAGCACTTTGCAAACCGTAAAGTTCTATGTCGATGCTAGTTGGTGGTGGTGTCAGCAGTTGGTGCTGTTACTGGTATACACAGCTGGGCCCATGGTGTCGGTGCTCCAACCATAGGTGACCAAGGTATTCTCCCACATCCTCTCAGCCTGAGTGCTACTTGACAATTTTTTTTCCATAAAGGTCACCCATAAGGTCATCTGTAAGATGCCTTCCACCTCTAAGGGGAAAATCATTGAACCTGTGATTAAATGGGCTGATATGGCATGAAGTCCATAGGTGTCAAGAGCCCACCCAGAGAACAAGGAGCCTCCATGCTCAGACAAGCAACACTTTAAGGAGAAGAACATCAGCTTGTGCCTTCCAGCACTGGGGTGCATCTCAGCCCTTTCTTATGTTTAGGACAAGCCTATTTCCCTCTGAAGGCCAGATCCTTCCTTTTCTCCTTGGGGCCAGCCTGGAGTCCTTAAGAGCTGGCCCCAAATTATATTCCAAAGAAGTGTAGAAATGATGCTAAATCCAAGGAAAAGAGCAGACCACAAAGAGCCACTTGGCTCAGAGATGCCCACGGCCAACAAGCCCCAAGCTCATACTCAATGCCCAGCCAAAGCCACCCACACAGCTGCCAGGAATCTTGCCAAGCCTGCAGATGCTTCTCCTGGAAGGATTTCTGCAAAAACTTGGCACCTGTCGTAAGCTGTGATTCAGGGAAGAGGTAAAACTCAGGGGGAGGGGACACATCCTCAGGTTCCACAGATGTCCACCTGCCCCATCCTACCAGGCCATGAAAAACTGCTTGGCAGCTGATGGCCTTCTTAGGAGGGGTCACTGTGAGAAAAACAGGCCCAAGCCCTTAGTCACACAAATGTACAGAAGCCCAACTACCAAAGGGATCATAGTAACTGTAAGGGACCTTGCAGGCCATTGAGTCAACTCTCTCCTTTTACAGACGAGGGAACCGAGGCAAAGAAAAATTTAAATTAATAAGCACTTATGAAACACCTACTGTTTGCCAAGTACTATGAGAGCTCTGGAAATACAATAAAAGACAAAAATGATTCCCTGTCTTCAAGGAGCTCTCCCAGTCTAAGGGGGGAGACAACTCCATAAAAACAAGATGGCTGTAGAAGAATCTCATGATTCTGGAAAATGGGGCTTATTCACTCCCAAGGTTTTTTCTCTACCTCTTGTGATGTGAGGGCAGAAGGAAGTATTGTCCCCCTCCCTTTTCTCTAATGAGAGATGTGATTAAAGCCCCATACCATGTCATGTGTCTCCCCCCCACCCAACAAAGTTCATCACCATTTTCCATCTAAGCAAAATACTTTGTATTGCAATGAGCCCAATGGGTCTGGTCTCCCTGCTTCCAATATCTTCCCCTCTTCAATTCAACCTCCATAGAGTATGTGAAATCATTTTCCCAAAGCACAGGTTTGACCAGGTTACTCTCCACTTAGAAATGCTTAGTGATTCCCTATCACTTCTACAAATTCTTCATCCTAGCTTTTAAAGCCCCCTCCAATCTGGCCCCCTTCAACTTTTCCTGGCTCATCATGCAGCTCTCACTGTGTCAAAAAAGGGGCTGGACACATGCCTTTCTTTGGATAAGGTAGACCATTAGGGGATGCATAGGTCACCCCCTCTGCCAACTGGCATCTTGGTGACCTCAATCTCCCTCTGATTCCTTCTCCTCTGCTAAACTGAGACAAAGTAATGACTGAAAACCAATCTCACATGTTTATTGAGGGGGAGGGAGGGAAGGAAGAATCAAATAGACCCATGTGTGCAAAATGCTGTGGAATGCACCAAGCCCAAAGGACCATGGTAAATTCATTCAGTGTTTTCCAGGCCCTCTTCCCCCATGATGCTTTCCCTGGTTGCTTCAGGTTCTCCCTCCCTTCCTTAGAATGCAATGTGTCCTCATTACTTTCACTGCTCTTCTGGCTTTGATTTGGTGGTTAGAACCTTGGACCTGAAGCCAAGAGAGGTGTGGGTTCAGATCCTACCACTGACACATCTCCAGTTATGTGACCATGGGCAAGTCACCTAACCTCTCTGAGTCTGAGATGCCTTCTCTCCAAGGGAGAGAAGACAATATTTCCAATTCTTGCTTTTCTGGGTTGCTCTCAGTAGTCAATGAGATAATATATGTAAATCACTTTTCAGTCTTTCAAGTGCAATATAAATCTTACCTCTTAATATTCCTAAGATTATAAAAGCATATATGGAGAGGTAGGAGGAAGCTCTGGTTCCATCTATTACTACACCTTTATTCTATGTGAGGAAACAGAAAGAGAGTGAGAAAGTGACACACCCCGGGTCATGGAGGTATTGCTGTTGTTGTTAGATTATGGATTGCTATGCATTCTTAGTTATATATTACGTGCTTCTTCTATTTCACCAAGACTGAAGGTTCCCTCTGTGTGTGTGTGTGTCTGTGTGTGTCTGTGGTGTGTATGTATGTGTGTATCTTTTTCCCCCTTTGTATCTCCAATTCCTAGGGCCACGCCCTGTGGACAGAAAATGTTAATTGATGAAATAAGACCAAACATTTTCATTTGGAAATCATTTGGCCTTCAAAACATCTCGATTTCTTTCAAGGAAAGCCTCTTCTACTCCTCTGTGTATTTTCTGCAGGTAAGAAAACTTAATTAAATTCCAAAAGGATCTCTATGTGCACTAATCCCACACAAAGAACAGCAATGAGTGTTGGGATGATTGAAATTAAAAAGATAAAAATTTCATTTCAAAGTCAATATGATAAACTCAATAAACAGGAACCAAGGAGAACTTAGAATGAGATGGGGGAGGGGGAGAGGACACAGACATTTTGAGAGTCGAGAAATGACTTTGTTCCTAAAAGGCATTTGTGTGACCAAAACCTCCCTGTTAGGTGAGAATCCTGAGGAGAGAATCCACAAAGGGCTTTGTTGCTCTGAATCACTACATAATGGATCTGAAACCAGACATTAGACACCAGGCTTTTGCTTCCCTCACTCTCTATATTTCATGTTGGCTACTGTTTGCTGACTTCACTCCTTTGGCTGGGAAACATAACCCATCTTTATAATCCCAATTACCCCAATACTTATTGTTCTTTATTGTGTGGTATTAATACTCTGGGAGAAATAAGTCCCTTTAGCTGATAGAACAGGGTGTCAAAGTGAATAAATAGTGCTTAAAAAATTAGTTATTAGCCCTGGGTGGGTTCGGAAAATGGCTAGATTTGCAGTTGATGGCAGCTTTAAAATATCTGAAAATAACCCTCTTGTCGAAGGCTCCCTTCAGAAAAGACCATCTGCTATGGTCTCATTCAGCTGAGGTGGAACCAGCTGTGACAGATTCACTGGGAGAATACACAATGCAGCCATGGGCCCTGACTGCATAGAGATCAGAACCAAGGCACCTGATTGGGCTGGACAAGATGGGATGGGTTGGGCTGGAAAGCCATGGATGACCACCTCTCCCTGCTGGGTTATTTCATTTCACTGAGCTCTGTGAGGAATTAGAAGGGTTGAGAAAAACATTCCTTACCATGCTACTGCCCCTTCTCTTAGGCAGACTTCATTGATTACTGAAAGCCATAGAGAAAGTGTATCAGAGAAGTCAATTTGATTTTCACTTAAATACATTTCAAGTTCAACAACATTGGAATGAACTTGGATGAGGGCACAAGGCAAAACTCAGAATTGGTCACATTGTGAATGAAAGCAACCACAACTATACATTAATTTCTAGATTACCAGGGAGATCTCTTTAGAACAAGACAAAATAATAACAAAATTCATTTGGAAGAAGAAAAGGTCTAGAATCTTGAGGAAAATAATGAAAACAAGTATGAATGAAGGAGGTTTATCTTTACTGGGCCTCAGACTATTATAAAGCAGTGAGGATTTTTTTTAATGGAGTCAGTTTAAAATAGAAAAGTATATCAGACAAGAGGAAGCAGAAAATAAAAGTACCAGAAAACAGCAGTTGGGTGTTGGATAAATTCCAAACAGGTATTATTAGCAGAAAGAATTCTTTCCTAACAAGAACTCCTAGGAAAACCAAAAAACTGTTTGGCAGAAATTAAGTTTACATCAACATATTGTACCATATAACGAAGTTAACTCAAGATGAATCAAGACATGACTTGAATATTATAGGTTATACCATTTTTTAAACTGGCAGACAAGATCAGGTATACTTCCCAATTATGACTAGGGGGAGAATTCTTAAGCAAGTAAAGGAAATATGGTACAGTGAGAAAGGACACTTGTTTTGGAGTCCGAAAAACTGCTTGGAAATACCAGCTCTGCCTCCTACTCCTTGTGTGACATTGGGCAAATCACCCCACCTCTCAGGGCTTCATTTTCCTCATCTGTGAAACAGAGGGGTTGGATTAGATAGTCTCTGAGCCCCTTCCATTTCTGGATCTAGAATCCTGGAGCTCCATGTATTCGAAATCCCTTCCAGCTGTACATCTATCATCCTGGGGATTTAAGGGAACATGAAAGATAAAACAAAGAATTTTGATGACATCAATTAAAAAGTGTTTACATTTTTAAAAAAATCAATGAAGTCAATCTGGAGAGAAATGGCAGGGTAGGAAAATGGTTACATCAAATATTGTTAACAGTCTAATATCCAAAATATGTCAGGAATTAACACACACATACACACAGTGCATATATACGTATATACATGTGTATGCATATACACACATGCACATGTGTATGCATAGATACATGCATGTGTGTACATGTGTGTGCATATAAAACATATGAATCTATAATTACTACAACAATGTAAATGAAAATTTCATTAAAAGAAAGTTATGGGGCAGCTAGGTGGTACAGTAGATAAAGCACCAGCCTTGGATTCAGGAGGACCTGAGTTCAAATATGACCTCAGACACTTGGAACTTGCTAGCTGTGTGGCCCTGGGCAAGTCACTTAACCCTCATTGCTCCAGGGGAAAAAGTAAGTTGAAATCTGAATAATAAATAAAATTAAAATCTTGGAGAACAGACAATGAAATATGTTTCCTCCCTGTAAACAGAAAGATGGAGGATTACCAGGATAAGAATGATTACATTCTCATATGCAATCACTATAGTGTGTGCTTTTAGATCATTGTTTTCTTCTTCATTACAAGGGAATCTTTAATTTGGATCAATGATTGAAAATAAAAAATTAACAAATTAAATACATATAATAAATTATGAATATTTTAAAGTTGAAGGTATCGATAAAAATATTTTTAAGTCACCATAACTAACATGAACTGTGTCTACCGGACAAAAACTGAAAAATGAGGTCAGGGTTGCCAATTCTCTGGTCCAATAACCAAAATAAATGGGCAGAAAAGAATTGGAAATTGAGGGGATACCCATCAATTAGAAAATGGCTGCACACGTTGTGGCATGTGAATGGAATGGAATACTATTGTGCTGAAAGAAATGATGAGCAGGTGGATTTCAGAAAAACCTGGAAATACTTGCATGAACTGATACTGAGTGAAGTGAGCAAGGGAACATTGTACACAGTAACAGCAACATTGTGCGATGATCAGTTGTAACAGACTTAGCTCTTCTCACCAATACAATAATCCAAAACAAATCTAAAAGCCTTTTGATGGAAAATGCTCTCCACACCCAGAAAAAGAACTATGTAGTCTGAATGAAGATTAAAGCAGACTATTTTCACTTTGTGTGTTTGTGTTTTCCCTTTTGTTCCCTTTTGTTCTGTTTCTTCTTTCACAACACTTAATGTGTTCATTCCCACTAATGTGAAAATATGTTTACATTAAAAGGCAGATATAAGGGCAGATTGGTGAATCAAGACACATTATGGACCTTTGCCTGAAGAACCAGACCTCTCAGCTTCTGTTTTCTCCAGAGTCTCATCTAGAGGTTAATAGGGGAAATTACTTGAAGGGCAAAACAAAACAAGTCTGCTCCCTCCCCCACTTGAAATCTCCCTCCTAACTAACCCTTCAAGGCTCCCATTATAAATTTCCAGGATCATAAAGGCTTAGAAATCCTCACTGGTGATGAGGGATGCTTCCTGAAGGGAAAAGGGACCATATCCTAGGAAACAACCCCAACATTTGTTCTCCCCTCCAGCAATGACTTCTCAGGGAGATGTTGCACCTTTGACATAGAATAAAATTCACAGTGTGCAGATTTGGGGTTGTGAGGGGTCTTTGAGTTCATCTATTCCAATTGCCTCAATTTGCATAGAAAGGGACTGAGGGGCAGTGAAGTTGAAGGACTTGGCCAAGGTCACACAGATAGGAAGTGGCACAACTGGGACTTGAACTCAGGTCCCCTTATTCCATACCCTGCATTTTTCCTCTGTCCCCCACTAAACAGGCCCTCAGCAAAAGTATGTCAGTGGCCAGCATTTGCCCAAGCCTGTACTGGGCACTATAGCACAGAAGGAGATTTTTACCTCAGTCCTTGCCCTCATAAGCCTTACAGACTAGACACAGAGCTACATGTATGTGGACACATACACATCAAATCATTCTTGAACCCCAAAACAGATAATTAACTGGAAGACCTGGCTCTGAGCCCTGTATCTGTTTAAGCTTGGTAGAAAGAGAAGGCACATCCTTGTTCAAGTCCAAATTTCTCATGTTAAAAGAAGGTGAAACTGTGGACCAGAGAAGGAAAGGGATATCGCCAAGGTCACTAGGGTGCTAAGCAGCAAGGCCCAGATTAAAACCCAGCTTGTCTGACTCTTTATCAAGCACCTTCTCCCCAGTAGCCACTGACCCCAGAATTTTTCTACCCTATCATTTCGTAAGTTCTGATTGATGTACACTCTATTAGTCCTAGGATCTTGATCATGGTGGACTGACACAAACTGTGTTCAGCACTCTCGGTATGGCATTTCCACCTTTCTGACCAACACAAGAGTTGACACTTGGCTTCACCAGAAAAGAGAGTTCTAGGATCCTTCCTTGATTATTCATAATAAGATATGATATCTTAGAGTAGATATAATCAAATAATTAAGAGCTAATCAAATTCCCTCTTCAAGGCCTTCAAAAAAGGAGCCCCAGATTCATCACATATATTCATTACTACCACATCAGGTGTCCTGTGTTGAGTCCAAATCAAAAAGGGAGGGGGGACGTTTTGCAAACATTCCCTTTGGGAGGATGGCACTGTGCTGATTGTATTATTCCCCTTGATGAGATCCTTGGTCAGTCCAGAGAGAGTTGTTTAATAATCCCCATAGGAAAGAGAAAACAAAACGCATGAAGAATGCTTATTTCTGAGATCTGGAGAACAGGTGGTGAGGTCACTGGTGCTCATAACTGGTACTAGTAGGAACTGAATGTCCATGACAAGCAGGGCCAAAGCCTGCAGAGTAAGAAGAAAAGACCCTTATGAGCCCCTATTGCATTCTCTATAGACATCGGCAACATCAAGGATATTAGTCTGATAGAGCACTGGACTTGGAGTTATTAAGACTTGGGTTCAAATTCTACTTCAGACATTTAACTATTCCTGTGTCCCTGGCAAGTCATTCTACATCTTTGTGGCTGTTTGCTCATGTGTAAAATGAAGTGGTGGGACTCAATAATGCTCTAAGGTTTCTTCTAACTCTAAAACTATGAGCCTATGAAATAGAAATGTAAAGAAAATAACACACACAAAAAGGCTAGGCAGCCTATGGAAAACTGGAAACTTGAATGGTGAGATTTACGTCGATGGCTCTGTGACCTCATTGGTGAACATAGCCCAGCAGCAGAGGCCACAGAAGTCCATCCATTATTTTTGGTTCTAGCCAGAGAGTAACTGCCCAGAACCTCAACATCATTCCTCTGGGTCTCCTAACACCTGGTGGACACCAGTAACCCGTCTTCCCATCTTTTGTGTACTTGAATACCATGAGGACTTAGAATCTTGTACATATGGGTCCCCTCTTTACCAAAGAACCCAGATTGCAGCTCATTCTTTCCATGAGTTTTCCTCAATTTTTCCCCATGGCCAAAGGGAATCCTCTGGAATGAGCCTCTCAAAAAAACAGCCAGATTGGACTACAAACCCAGGGTCCATCACAGGCTCAAATAGGAATCCTTTCCAACTTGACTTTCTCCCCCATAGGTTGTATTCTGCTAGTGGAGACTTGGAGGGCCAAAGGTCACCTCTGTGTACGTATGAAACATCTGAGGAGGATATTAAAAATCGGAAAAATCTCATACATATATATGCATGTGTGTGTGTGTGTACACACACACATACACACACACACACTTTTCCTTTAAATATAGCAGTTTCATGGTGGGGTAATGCTTTCCTCTTCCATAATGATGGGAAAGTACACAGAGTTCTATATAATGGTGATATATGTATTAAAAGGGAAGTCCATTCCATTTCAGAGGCAGAACCCCTGGGTACAGGACCCAAGGCATGGTGCAGTCCATAACAGCCAATACTGAGCTCAGCACAGCAATGAGAGACTGTCTGGGGAGACAGGCATATGCCCCAGCTCCATATGGTCTGACCCTCTCAGATTCTAACCACAGGCCTCCCAGTAGGTTGTGAAGCTCCCCCCATACTCACTGCTGTCAAGGGTGATTTATAGCCTGATTCTAAGAGGGGATTGGAGGCTCCTCTGGCATAAGAAAGATGGCAGGGTGGTATGGAGGTACACAGAGGCAAGCAGCAGGCAACCCCACACTGTTTCCTCTGAGTGTGGAGAATGCATAGCAAACACCCACTCATCAAGGAAGCAATTTATTCAGCCCCTGAATTTTTTGACAACCCTCTAGCTGCCTAGAAGTCTGAAAAATAAGCAAGTCACTGAGGTTCTTAAGCTGGGGTCTATGAGCATTGGTAAATATTGATTTTTATGGCTGTATTCCAATCTAATCAGGGTTTCTTTATAATCCTGAGTCTTTTGTTTTGTGCATTTAAAATACTACTTTGAGAAAAGGTCCTCAGCTCTCACCATACTGCCAAAAGGCCAGTCCATGACACAAAAAGTTTAAGAAACCCTGGGCTAGTGTTTCAGACACTACAAGACACAAGAAGAGCTGAGGGTTGGGGGTCACTTCACAATATTAATTACTCACTATAAACAAAGTGCTGTACTAGGCGCACAAAGGGACACAAATAATAGGGCCTATTCTTTCCCTCAGGTAATTCCCAATCTCACTTTTTATTTTCCCGGTGTTCCCTACTAGGAAACTCATTCTGCTTTGGAGTTTAGCTGCATCGTTGTCGTCATCATCATCATGGGTGATGGCTAATAAACAACATGGCATTTGCAATAAAGAGCTGGCCTCAAAGAACCGCAAATCTCATCTTTGACAATTACTATGTGACCTGGGACAAATCACTTACTTTTTAGTCCCCAGCAACTCTCTAAGGATATAAAGTCAAAAAGAGGTTCCAGTTTTCATCAGTGGAAGGTACTTCATCACTGGGAGTCTCCTACACTAACAGAAACAAATGTCTGGACAAAAAGAAAATAATGCATTTCTCTAGAATTGCAGGATTTATGAAGCACTTTCCAAGAAACCCTGGTGTGGTGAGCAAAATCCCCATTTCACTGATGGGAATACTAAGGTCCAAAGAGTGGAACTGAGATGCCCAGGGTCACATAGCTAGTTAGTGACAGAGCCTTGAATCTCATAGGTGAGCACTTTTTTATTTCTTCTGCTAGACTGCTAGCTCCCTGAAGGGAAGAACTCTGTGTTACCCTACTCTGTATTCTGTATATTGCTGAGTATAGGGTGCTATATTCAGTGTGTATTATAAGGAACTCTATTTTGGACTGAATGCATTGACTCGTCCTCATCTACTAAGGAATGAGAAATTAAATTTTAACTCATTTATTTCATAGAATCTCATATGATGGGGCTTTAGATGTCATGAAGTACAATTAAGGCATTTTAATAACTACCTTGATATGACTTTTTCCAAATAGCTAAGACATCTCACATATTTGAGAAAGTGTCCACACTTGCAAAGCAGAGTTGAAGCAATTATTGAAACAATTTTATGTCATTTGAGTAACATCTGATGGAATACATTATGTTAAGGCTTTAAAAAACACTCTCCGACCAAACATGGGGAAGAAAATATTTATTTTATACTCATCTAAATGAATAACTTTGTAACTGGAAGAGTCCATCAGCAGCTGACAAAAGAACTCATACAGGAAAACATTTTAAAGTGGAAACAACTAAGCTTTGTTTGTTTCTTCGATTGTCCTGTGCTCTTCACCATACCAATTAGGAGTCTTCACTAAGAGCTGTGCTAGAAAGTGCTTTCTATAAATCGTCATTAACCTGTATGCCATTATCTTGGTCAATAAGTATGTGGCTGCCTAGCTCAGTTGGGTGGAGGATGACTCTAATAGGAACAAGGTCACTCATGTAATTCCATGGGGATGAGTCAGCCTTCTTTGGGTCCATGGCCACAGACCCTGACTGCCTTCAAGGTTGTCTATGTTCCTCTGAAATGTGACCCTAGAACTGAAAAGATTATGTACTCTAATATGGCGTGTCCCAGGCAGAGTAAATGGGGGCACCATGTCCTTAGTCCCAGACACTGCACCAACAGCTAGTCCCTTTCACATATGTCCCACTATCGTGGATGCTATGGTGCAGGAATATAACACACGTCAGAAGGGTTTAGTAATAGATAACCATATATGGGGGGGGGTCTTGGGGACCTCCGAGTTTAGGAAAGAAGGCAGGCACTGAGACTTGTCTCCACTGTTGGGAACTCGGCTTCTGCACTTCGGCATCCATGCAGACCTTAGAAACACCACACATGGGACTAGAATAGTCATAAGGGAAGCATCTACTCCAGAAACCATCTCTCTGTTTCTGATTGGAAAGTTAGGCACTCATTAGGCCTAAGTTAGTCTTGAGAATCCTAAGTATGAAGGCAAATATGACAAGACTCAATAATCAATCTATCTTGAAAACTCTTGCCTTATGTAGACATAGCTCATGAGTCAAGTGCATTATCAAAACTTAAGAGGATAAATGTAAACTCTTGCAGGTGTACAAATAGTTCTTTGCATTCAACCTGCATGCAAAAAGTATCTTTAGAGTACAGTTTGTGTGGAAAAAAAACCTAAATATTTCTGTTCAATCTGGAAGGAGTAGGGGTATCAACTAAATTAGCAATTTGGACTGGATGACTTCTGAGGGACTTGTAAACTCCAATATCAATAAAAGTAATAAATATAAAAATAAAACAACTTCAACTTCATATCCCATGGTAGGTGAGGCATGTTTTGTTTAACATGACTTTGTTCACACATTTATTTGGCAGACTGCCAACTCAGCATGTCAATTGTATGATGGGGTAGGCAAGATGGTGATTGATCACACATGTGAACATTAACAGAGGCAAAACATCCAGGAATAAGGCAATGATGGCCTCACTGTAGTCTGCATACCTGAAAGTACTGTGTTCAGTTCTGTGGACCACCTTTAAAAGGAATACAGACAACCTGAAAGGTGACTGGAACAAGAGACCTGGAGACCAGGCTATAAGAGTATCAGTAAAAGGAAATGGGCCATGCCCCCTGAATTGATCCTCTCAAGGAGACTTGGGTGGGAAGAAGAAGCATGTCAGAAGCTATCCTGTCCCTAACCCTAAATATAGGAAACAAAGAACAGGCTTGCTTCACATAGTTCCTGAGGCAGAAATAATGGCTGTGGACAAAAGCTGTACAAAGGCAGATTTCAAAAGACAGGAAGAGATTTCTAATGCTGACAGATGGCCAAAGAAGAAAAGGACAACTTTGGAAGATACTGGATTCCCTATCTCTGGAGATGGTCAAACAGAAACTGGTCAGGAATGTGGCAAAGAATTTCTACTGAATTTGATAATCCTTAGATTCCTTTTCAGTTGTGAGAACTTTTATCTCTGTGAAAAAATGAAATTGTAAATGTGGGCCATAGTTCTCTTTTCATAAGCTCCACATGATTATATTAGAATGCATATGCATACATATTATATTCTTATACACGTGTGTATGTGTCATGAATGTGTACCTGTATATATGTTGTTGTTATCATTCAGTTGTACCTGACTCTTCATGACTCTTCACTTGGGGTTTCCTTGACAAAGTTACTGCTTGCCATATCCTTCTCTACTTCATTATACAGATGAGGAAACTGAGTCAAATAAGGTGAAGTGACTTACCCAGGGTCACATACCTAGTAGGTATCTGAGGCCACATTTGAACTCAGGAAGATGAGCCCAGCCCTGTGCCACCAGTGTCTATAGTTACACATAAAGAATACACCAATAAATATATGTAGAATGAATATATGCACACGTATTAACTTTTATCCTTCTCTGCTACCCCATCAGGCTGGAAAGGTGACCCTGGGCCCTCAACAGACTTGTTCAAGGTACAGAATCTCTAGCAGTCTCTACTAAGATAGAAAGGCTCTGAACATAGACAGACTCAAACTGTGTACCTGCCCTTAGAGGATCAGACTAGGCCATTTCAGCAAGGATTGGCACCAGAGGACTGGCCAAGAAAACAGATGAATTGTTATCTGCTCACTCAACTCATGAATCATGGAAGGTCTGTGCTCATTATGGGCCATCCTTCCCAAAGCACTTTGTATTTAACTACTTTGTATAGATTTGAATTTATTCACTTTTAGATAAATGTATTTTTATATGTAGTTGCTCTCTCCTCCCTTAGAATGCAAGCCTTGGCAAGGAAAAATTGTTTCCTTCTTTGTGCATGAGCCCTCAGTACCCTGAACAGTGACTGACACAACAGTAGGTTCTCAATAAGTACTTGATAATTGATTGGCAAATGAGGAACTTCATAAACAAAGATGCTCATTCATAGTATCAAAGTCTACCTCCTTCTACCATCCTAAGCCATTGTCCCCCCAGGCCTTAAATGGACCATTCAATGAGTTACAACAAAACAAAACAAAACCACTAGTTAACACTTTTATGGGGACTTACTAACACAATTACCCCCCAAAACAGCAATAAAACAACCCCTGGAGCAGCAAAACCCACAAAAAGATGGACTGAGATTATTTTTCAGCCAAAAACAGATTAGAAGGGCCTGTGTTGGGCTTCGAGAAGAGTCCTACCCCAAGATCATGCTGACACAGAAACCAGGCACACTGCGCCAGAGGAACTTACCTCTGAGTCCCCAAATAAGATGCAGCACCAGCATCTTCAGGAACTAAGCTTCTGATTGGGTGAGAGGGCTGAACAGCTGACCGGGGGGTAAAATACAGGGGTGTCTGCAGGACCTAAGGAGGAATTCGGCTATCCCAACCCAGCAGGGAACTAGGAAGAAATCTTGAGTGTCAGGAGGATACCAGGTGGGGGAGGCTCAGGTGGGGGAGGGGTGCAGGCTTGTGATATCTAAGAACCACCACATGACACAAAGTTCTGCTGGCTGGTTAATTAGCAAGTCGGCTTGAGGTCATCTTTGGACTAGAGAACAGGCCAGCTGAGAAAGAAAAACCTGCCCTTCCTCAAACTGAAACACCTGGGACCCTCTGAAGCTTGAGAGAGTGTTGCTTGGAAGTAGGGCCCCACTGTAAGAGGAAGTTAAAAGTCAAGTAAAAAATGGCAAGATGAGGAAGCAAAGAAAGTTGAGAACTATAGAAAGTTTCTTTAGTGACAAGGAAGATCGAGGTGCACCCTCAGAAAAGGGTAACAACCTCAGGGTCCCTACATCCAAAGCTTCCAAGAAAAATATGAATTGGTCTCAGGCTACGGAAGTGTTCAAAAGCAACTTTGAAGAGAAAATAGGAGAGATAGAAGGAAGATTTAGAGAGGTGGAGGAAAGAATGGAAAGAGAAATGAGAGCAATGCAGGAGAGTCATGAAAAAAAAAGTCAACAGCTTGAAAAGCCAAATGGAAAAGGAGATACAAAAGCTCTCTGAAGAAAATTATTGCCTAAGAATTAGGATTAAACAAATGGAAGCTAGTGACTTTATGAGAAACGAAGACATAGTAAAGCAAATCCAAATGAATAAGAAAAATAGAGGGCAATATGAAATATCTCCTTGGAAAAACAGCTAACCTGGAAAACAGATCCAGGAGAGATAATTTGAAAATCACTGGACCAGAAAACCATCACCAAAATAAGAGTTTAAAAAACATCTTCCAAGAAATTGTCAAGGAAAACTGCCTTGCTATTCTAGAAGCAGAAGGTAAAATAGAAATTGAAATCAACTCCTGAAAGAGATCCCAAAAGGAAAACCTGGAGGAATATTATAGCCAAATTCCAGAGCTCCCAGGTCAAGGAGAAAATATTGCAAGCAGCTAGAAAGAAAGTAATCCAAATACTGTGGAGCTACAATAAGGATAAAACAAAATCTAGCAGCATCTACATTAAAGGACTGGAGGGCATGGAATATGATATTCCAGAGGGCAAAGGAACTGGGACTACACCCAAGAATCATGTACCCAGCAAAACTGTGTATAATCTTTCAGAGCAAAAAAATGGGACTTCAATGAAAAAGAGAACTTTCAGGCATTTTCGATGAAAAGACCTGAACTGAATAGAAAATTTGACTTTCAAATGCAAGACCCTAGAGAAGCATAAAAAGGTAAACAGGAAAAAGAAATCATGAGGGATATTAAAATATTAAACTGTTTATATTCCTACATGGGAAGATAATACTTCAAACTCATAAGAACTTTCTCAGTATTAGGGTAGCTAAAAGGAATATACTTAGACAGAGGACACAGGTCTGAATGGAATATGAAGGGATGATATCTGTAAAGCATTTATTTTTCTGTTTATCCTTGTTTTTGTGGGGTAGGAAGGGTTGGATGTCTTATGTCTGGGACCAGATTTGGGCTTGGGGCCTCCTGGGTCCAGGGCTGGTTCTTTGTCCACTGTGCCACCTAGTTAAGCCATGATGACATCTTTAAAATAGGATTGAGGGGTAGGAGGAATGGACTGGGGGAGGGGGAAGGGGAGAGGTGGACTGGGGAGAGGTAGCTCACATGAAGGAAACAAGTAAAAGCTTTTGGAAGGGAAGGGAAGAGAAGAAAGGAGTGAGGGAGTGAGTGAACCTTACTATCATCAGAATTGTCTCAGAGAGGGAATAACATACATACTCGAGTGTGTTTAGTAATATATTTTGCCCTGAGGGAAAGTGGGAGGGGAAGGAGATGGGGGGGGGAGAGGAGAAGGAAGTAAGGGCAGATTGGGGTAGGAAGCAGTAAAAAGGAAAACACTTTCAAGGAAGTTGAAGATGTTCTGCATAACTGCACATGTATGACTTATATTGAAATGCTTGATGTTATAGGGAGGGTTGAGGAGGGAGGGAGGAAGAAAAATTTAGAACACAGAATTAGCTCAAAGACTTTAACCTCATCAAAGTGGGCTCAGGGTGAGAATAACATACACACCCAACTGGGAGGAGTAATCTATTTAACCCTACAGGAAAATAGGAGGGGAAGAGGAGAAGGAGGGAAGGGTGAAAGAAGGGAGGGCAGAGCAGGGGAGGGGGCAGTCAGAAGTAAAACACTTTTGAGGAGGAATAGGGTAAAAGAACATAGAAAACAGAGTAAATATCATGGGAAGGGGAGGGAAATAGTTATGATGATTGATTATAGTATCAAAATGTATACTACCTACTTTGTTGGGCTATTGTGAAGAAAATTCTTTGTCAAGTTTAAGGTACCATATAAAGTTATGATGAACAGGATGCTATCAGAAAAACCTGGAATGACCTATATGAACTGAAGCAGAGTGGAATATACTGTATACAAAATAATAGCAATAGTGTAAGATGATCTGCTGGGAAGCACGTGGTTATTTTCAGCAATGCAATGGTCCAATATAACTCTGAAGGACTTATGAAAATTGCAATCCATCTAAAGAGAAAACTGATAGTATCTGAAAACAGATTGAAGCATATTTTTTGACAGTTACTTAATCTGAAGTTTTGTTTTTATCTGTTTTCTCTCACAACCTAGCTAATATGGAGATGTTTTCCATGATTACTCATGGATAACTTATATTGAATTGCTTGAGTTCTTGGGGATGGGGGTGGGAAGGGAGGGAGGAAGAGAAGTTAGAACACAAAGTTTTAAGAAATTGATGTCAATTTTTTTTCATGTAATTTGGAAAATAAAATTCTAAACAGAAAAAAACACTAGCACACACTTTTTAAATAGAATTTTTTTTCAATTTGGGAATAAGAAGGAAAGATCTTAGGGTTAGTAGGTGATCTTGAGAAATATTTACATCAATCTTCCCCAGGGGCCTCAGTGTCCTTATCTGTAAAATATATAAACTAGAGTAGATGAGCTTTGAGGCCTCTTCCAGCTGCATGATCCCATGTTTCAATAATTATGTTTGGGAGGACATGGTAACCCATCCCATTACTGGGAATGAAGGCAACATTTGAAAGTGGAAATATCATAATTTCTGAAGTCACAGGACCTGGGTACAAATCCTGCATTGGATATTTGCTATTTGCAAGTCATTAAAACTCCCAACACTTTAGTTTCTTAGTTTGTAAAATCATTCGGTTGGATTACATGACATCTAAGCTCCTTTAACACTATCTAGGATCCTCTGACTGTCTCATGGGCAAAAATGCATTGTAAAAAACCAGCTCCCCAAGGAGTATCCCCTCCATTCCATTTACCATGAGGACGTATTCCCCTCACCTACTTTTATGTGATGTTGGCAACTTATAGTTCACAGAATCATCACAGAACTTTGACAATCATCTCCTCTGACCTTTGCCCAACAGAAATTCCCTCTAGAACATTCTTGAGAAGTAATTTTCCAGCCTATTGCTTGCATACCTTTGGGTTAGGGAACCTACTGTTCCCCAACGCATCTCTTGGATATCACTGTGTTAGGAAGTGAGGTCATTTTCCCACTTGAGTGGCACCTCAATCTGCCCCTCACAACTTTCCCCCATTGCCGCCCTCTGGGGCCAAGTAGAAGTCATCTAATCTCACCCCTTAGATCACAGCCCTTGGAGATAGCCAATCTATTCCCTTTAGGTTTTCTCTTCTCTAGGGTAACCTATCCTAGAGTCTACAGGTATTGAGGATCCTAGGATCACTCCTCTGAATACATTCTGGCTTGTTCATGGTCTTTCTAAACTGTGGCTCCCAGGATCTGCTTAATAGCTTTGCTAACACTGCATCCTTTCCCTTGAAATGGGTTATGTTCCTATGTAGGTTCCTCTCTCTTTTCTGTCCCTTCCCTTCTCAAATGCAATTGTACCTCAGATTCTCCAAAAAACAGAATTGAACTGATGCCACATCCCCAGTTGGTTTATTAAAAACCTAAACGTCATTTCCCATTAACATCTCCTATTTTGGCATCTTAAGGAAAGTGGAAGTTGATTTCAGCTGAACATCCTGTGGGGAAATTAGTTCATTTTGCTAAAGTATCTTAATAATTACAGTGACATCAAGGTTAATTGCTTAATCTGGATTTGCCAGAGTGCAGTCCTGTCGGAATCCCAACACAATCTGTTCTATAATTAGTGCCAGGGTATCCATAGATAGAAGGAGATTTAACCTAAATAACACAACATGGCAGATATGATTGATGGGATGGGCTGATCAGAGTCATTTGAGCAAATCTAGAAAGGTGAGTTGTTGAGGAAGGAAGACACCACCTTAAAGCATCAGGGAAGTGTGGGAGCCATGATTGTCACATAGGTTACCCTAGAGAAGAGAAAACCTAAAGGGATTGTCACAGATGGGAATGGCAGCAGGAACCAATGCCCTTCAAATACAGCACCCATCATGAAGAGATGACATGCCCGAGCACATGTTGGGAAAATAAAATTCCTTGGATTTTGGAGAGCTTTCCAACAAAGCTTTGAAGGCATTCAGGGAAGAGAGACTGGGGTCAGCATAGGGGTGAAGAGGAAGAGCTCTTCTTGGAATTGCGGTTTCCAGTCTGGACTGTTCATACCTGGCTGTGTGGCCCAAGATGAGTCACTTCCCTACCTGGGGACAATTGCAGAGAAGGTGAATACCTACACTAATTGGAGGAACATTCTATTGGGATGCAATCACAGGACAAGATAAAACAAACAACAAAAGGGAAGAAGAATTGGGAATGAAATTATAAGAATCTCTTTAAGGATCACTGGGTTGTCCATCCAGAACCAGCTTCCAATGAACAACAGTTTCCTTCACCTCAAACGAGAGCTTAGGCAGCTCTTACCTCAACCTTTTCATGTATGAGATGGAGAGACCCTGTCCTAGGCCAAGTCATTTGTGCCACAACTGGCACCAAACTCATAGAATGCCAGATACTCTTAGGACTATGCATCTAGAACTCGAAAGGACGAGGGGAAGGCATCAAATCCAAACCTTCCATATTACAGATGACGCAACTGAAGTCTAGAGAGATCAGGAGACTTGCTCAGGCTGAGCCAACTGCAAGTGTCTGAGGCAGAGTTTGAATCTGGGTCCTCCTGACTCCAAGTTCAGTACCCTAGCCACTGTACCACACAGCTTGCTACCTTAATTGTTGTGTAGTAGATTCTAACCCTTCCTCATACACTTACTAGACATGTGACCATGGGCCAATCATTCCATTTGATGCCCTCTAATATCCTTTCTAGCTCGAAATCTCTGCCTTCTCTGAGCTTCAGTTTCTCAGTAGGGTTGTGGAAGTATCAAATTTTAGCCAAGCATGGGGAATCTTTGCATACTTTACAATGCCATGTGAACAATGAAAATGATCATTGACCTTTTTCCTCAGCTGGGCAGCTTCCTCCAACCAAGCCAGAGCATCCTAGGCTCATTCCTGATGCTTCATTCATTTGTAACTCCTCTCCTCTTCTATCACCATTTCTATGTTCCCTAGCAATGTGTGATGGAAAGGACATCGTATGTGAAGTCAAAAGACCTAAGGGAGAACCCCAGGCTCCAACGCCCTCTACCTGTGTGACCTTAGGCAGAGGATTTCTTGGGTTTCAGTTTCCTTGTCAATAAATGAGGTGCTTAAATAGATGATCCCTAAGGATATTTCCAGGTGGATAGAGAGCCAGGCCTGGAGTCAGAAAGATTCCTTTTCCTGAGTTCAAATCTGGCCTCAGCCACTTACTAGCTGTGTGACCCTGGGCAGTCACTTAACCCTGTTTGTCTCAGTTCTCTCAACCATAAAATAAGCAGACAGAAATGGCAAACCACTACAGTATCTTCACCAAGTAAACTTCAAATGGGATCACAAAGAGTCAGACTTTACTGTAACAAATGAACAAGGATATTCCCAGCTCTAAATCCTGATTTTGTGATAACTATCTCAAAGATCAATTTATTTCCCACGTCCTTAAAGAAGCTTTCCTTGATGTAGTTCATAGTACTTTCCATCCTTTGGGGTACTTACCCACAGTAGAAAGAACAATATAATACTGTTCTTCAATTGGGTCATATATAGTATCACTAGTAATTCCAAACTAGTGCTGTGGTAAGGCTCATTAATGACCCAAAGTGTGATGTAAGTAAGGGGGGCCCTCCCTAGAGGTCTTCCAGAATAGATTAGGTGACCATTTCTCTGCTAGAGGATTGACAAGGTGGTCTTCCAGTCCCCTCAAGCATCTAGAGGTCATGATTTCAGACAAAGGGATGACCACTTTTCAGCTACCAAGGAATCATAGAGTTAGAGTTCGAAGGAACCTTGGAGGTCATGGAATCCAACATCATCATTTTACAGAAAAGGAAACTAAGGTACAGGTCCCAGAGAGGAATTGACTTTCTCTGGGTCACCCTGCTATTAAGTACTGATGCAGGATTGAAACTTAGATTTTCCTGACACCAAGCTCTTCACCATGTCCACTGTGCCACCTAGCTGCCTCTGACTTTCTAGGTTCTCTAGAACAGTGGCTCTTAATTCTTTTGTTCCATGGACTCCTTTCAACAATAGCAAAAGACATGTTGTGGACCCCAGTGGTAGTTTAATATACTTTTCATAACATTCTTTTAGAATTATTCACTGAGTGTTCATAATAAATACAATAACAATCTTTATCCCAAAAAGCTCCAAATTAAATTTTACATTATAAATTAATAAAACATAAAAGTTTATTCTACCTATAATTATAAAATTCTAAATATAAAATCATAAAACTCTAATTATAAAATAATTATATACATTTTATGTGGAACAGTCTATAAAAATTAAAAGTAATCTTTCACAATTTCATATGCTTGCTATTCTCTGTAAGACTTCACATTAAATTTATTTTCAAAATAAATTTTATACAATATAAATAACATTTTAATGAAGTAAGTTGTATCATTTTAATGAGTAAGTTATTTGGAAGATGTTTAACAATATAATAATCACATGAAACCCAATTTTGATGTTGGATTTTTATTTAAATAAAGGGTTTACAATATTTGGTTCAACATCAGTCACAAATCTGGCTCCTCGTTGAATTTATTTTTGTATTCGATTTAAAAATAAAATAAAATGAAAATGCTTGTTCACACAAATATGTGGTTGAAAATGGTGGGAACATTTTGAATGCTTTTCTTACTGAGAGATGGAAATTTTTTTTTTTTTATTTTAGCCACCTAACCAACTGGTGACAATTAATAGCTAATTCTGACCTAAAGCATGTTCTTCTCTAATAGTCAACAAGCTCTGAATTAAAAGATAAATGTACTTAAAGTTCAATTATACTTATTGCTTCATTTTTAATAATGTGTATATACAAACCAATCTTTGTATGGAAAAAATCTCTTCCTACATAACTCTTTTCCATCACTGTCACACTAAGTCTCCCTGAAACTCTACTGGATGACTAACAAGGCTTGCCAACCAGTGCATTCGAAAATCCAGCAGATAGAAAAAAATATATAACTCAAGTAGAGGATAAGCTGAAATTGGAAAACAGTCTTAATGCTGCAGTGAGAGGCAATAGAATGTTTGTCATGGTCTGGGATGGGTTTAAGATGGCTGTTGATGTGCATGGCCTGAGATCATAGTTTTCAAAGAGCTTGATATTTGTGATGCAAGAAAGCAAACATCCATAACATCTTGATCATTTCATTACTGACAAAGTACGATAACAGAATAAAAGAGGGGAACACGGGAACTATTCTGGTGCAAAGCCAAAAAGCAAATGAGGGTTTGTGAGGGTGTCTGACCGTCTATGGGGAATGGTTTGGGGCATCATTGGCAGACCCTCGTGGGAGTTTGAAAGCAATTTGAGGACAGGTTGAGAAGCTGCAGGAATATGTGCTTGGTCATGATCAGAGATCAACGTGATTTCTGACCAAACACCGAAATCATCATGGATGTGATCGGGATGCTTTCAAATCACTTTAGAAACAAAGCTCTAATGCTTCAAACATGCACAAGCTTGTCACAGAGGAAATGTGTTTGCAACATAACTGGACAGTAATTTACTGATCAACACACCATTAAAGAATTTAGCAGGCACTCTTTGGACTTTTCTTCAAGAGACGTTTGGGAACCACTAAATGGGGTCCACTATTCTCGAGGAAATATCTACTAGGGTAGAGATTGGACCAGCAGGTCTCCGAGTTCCTCCCAGCTGAGTAGGAATCTGCCCATCTAACTGTTCATTTAAAACCTTCCACATACCCAGCTCCCATTCCTATGTCCTGAAGCTGAGATAACCTCACTCTTGCTCTGTGCCCCTGTGTGAACAAAGATCAGCCCTGAACCCCCAGAAACACACTGGAGCCGGTCAGAGCAGACAGGAAGGAGTCAGTATTGGGTGTATCTATAGTACCTTCCTCTATGCCAACCAATGGCAACACCAGTCTCCCAGTGCCCTCTCTTCCCTTCATTCCCACCATGCAACCCCAATGAGTAGTATCAATGGTGGTGGAAAAGTCCACCTTACAATCTCATTCCTGGACCATTGGAGAGGAGGAAGAAAAAGGTGTCTTTTCAAAGCTCCAAAAGGATCCTTCTGGACCTGGACTCCTCAAGCTCAGTTATTTTGGCACTTAGAAATTTACCCACCCTGTGTTTGTCCAGACCTTTTTCAAAGGCCTTTCTCCACAAAGGGCTCAGTGAAAGACTAAAATGATTGATGAGGGAGAATTATTTTCCTGAAAACTCTGAGGCTTATTTTTTAAGGGTTTACATGGTTTATCTCATTTTGTCCAAAGATCTTGTCCCTGAATGGTATCTATTATCTGTGCTGGTGTCTGATTCCTTCTGCCAGAGTGGCAGCTCTAAGAGGGCAAGAACTGGGGCAGTTAGGTGGTGCAGTAGATAGAGTACTGGCCCTCGAGTCAGGAGGGCCTGAGTTCAAATCCGGCCTCAGACACTTAACACTTACTAGCTGTGTGACCTTGGGCAAGTCACTTAACCCTCATTGCCCAACCCCCCCCCAAAAAAGGCAAGAACTATTCCTTAGCCAGACTGTGTGTATCATCCCAAAATGTAATCTGAGCTCTGCACATAGGTGTTTAATCAATGTTTATCATAAGATAAATAATTTTGTGAGACATTCAGCAAAAGATGAATATGGCATGTTCTTCTGAAAAGAGAAGAATCAATGAGTATTGTAGCAACAACTCTGTGGCAGGTACTGGGCCCCAAGCTGGGCACAGAGACAAAAGCCAGAAGGGAGATGACATACTGTTTTCCCTTTTAAAATGTAAGCTTTTAGAGGGCAGCAATTCTATTTCCTGAGGGCTTTGCACAGTGCCCCAAACAGAGTAAAGACTTAATAAATGTTTGTTGATATGGACACATTCATTTTTTCTCTCTCTCTCCTGCCCTGTGTCTGCTTTTCTCTCTCTGTTTATGTCTCTGCCTGTCTCTGTCTACATATATGCCTGTGTATGTTTTACATGTGTGTCCATATATGTTTGTATGCATGGTGTGTATATGTCATGTCATGTCATGTCATGCCATGTTGGGCCATGTTATGTTATAACCCGTTTCCCCCTTTCTGGAAGGATTAGAAAGTATGTGCCTGGCAAACAGTAAGTGCTTACTAAATGCTGGTTGCTTAATTGAGGCTCTTCTCATTTCCTTAGGCTACCCTTCCAAATCTAGCCAACTACCGTCTCTCCAGCCACACTCATGGTCTTTCATAGAGTATCATGTCACTGAGCTAGCCTGAGCAAGCACCTTGTCCAAGCAGTCCCTGGATAGCAAATCCATCTCTAGCATCTCTGAAAAGTGGTCAGCAAGATTGTGCTAAGAACAAGTAAAAGAGTAGGAAAGTCTCAGCAGAAGCAGCCCAGGCCTAGCCACATAATTAGCAATTGCCTTCCTTGGGGTCCCTCCTGGGGGTTGGTCCTGCCCTTGTCCCAGGGCAGGTTTCGGCCAACCTGAACTTGCCACGTCTCCCCAAAGCCCCATGAACTTCTCTTCATTCTTTTTCCTGTTCTTGGCAAGCCCTCACACATCCCCTTCTTTCTAATCCTCACCCACCAGCCCAGGCCCACCTTCAATATGGTGTCTTCCTTGAAACTTTCCTTCATCCCTGCCATTGGTCATGACCTTCCTCCCTCAGGACCAACCTCTCCTCTGATCTCTCCAGCACATTTTTATGAGCCATGAACATTGTGGTTCTCTATGTTTGTGCTTCACTTTTGTCCCAGACCAAGAGCTCCCTTGGGGGATAGGCCATCTCCACCCTCCAATTTTCTGAGTCAGGCCTCTTTATGCAGTGGAACTTCATACATTTGACCAATGAAACTGGATTCTCAGGGCTCAAAAGGTGAGGACCCCCACTGACCATCCCCACCTGCAAAAAAGTCACTTGTTTCAGCCCCTTTCCCAAGAATCTTCTCCTGAAGTTGAGACAGCACAGGATTACTCACTTTGAATTTCCTTGGGAAACAGGTGGTGTAGTCATCATTATCCCCATTAAACAAATGAGAAATTTTTTCACTACAGTCTCTCTCCAAGGTCTCGTTAAGTGTGGAGGTGACTTCAGGTTCTTGAAGGCTGTGTCCATGCAACACAATCCCTGAAAAGTCCTACTGATTTCAAAAGCCTTTGAGCTTCGGTCCAATGAGAATCCAAGGGCCAGACTAGCTGTATGCAGATTTTCAGGGAGGGTCATCCCCACGTTAGTGTCAGTCACTCTCAAATACCATATAAGTCACAAAGGAGATTCAGCTGACACAGAGAGTTCCCGTGGTGACAAAATTGGACACACACATATTGTGTGTGTGTGTGTGTGTAATATGTACATATATCCATCTATATAGACATATATGTTGTGTGTGTTTACATACACACATGTGTATGTCTAACCTCACTAAGGCCATCCTCAAAAGCAATGTCCCACATCAGGAAAGTCTATAAGAAATTATCTCAAGCAATATACAAAGTTAGGGTGTTCAGTTTGATCTAACAAACATTTAAATGTCTAATAGGTACAAGGCAATGAGCAGCACTTCCTCCAGTGTTTCCTTGTGACCATAGAAGCAATGCTCCGAGTTGGGGGGAATACAAGTGGAAGACAATGCCTTATTGAATGGAGAAGGCCACATGTATCTACATTGTATGTCTATTTCTTGAGAACCAGACTAGTTGAGTTAGAAGAGGTTCCACACCAAGTTTAAATTACAGAGAACTAAACTTAGCTCCCGCAGCTCTGGAAGACTATTCAAGCCATCCAACCCCTGCAGCCTGCATCAATAAAATAAATCCTCACAGAGATAAGATGGTATACTCTTGAAGCACATGTAGATAACTATGTTTGCAGAGGTGACAAACAAGTGGCAGAGGCAGTGCCCACAAGGAACAAGCAGTGGTATCAGGTCTATCCAGGAATTTAACAATGGTTATCCAAGAATTTTTCCCTGAGCCCCTTTGATGGATCTTCTACTTGCTGATACAGGAGGAAAAAATAGTGAATTTGGAACAAAAGGACCTAGGTTTGAATCCTGCATCTTCCACTGTAAGTCAGCACCCGCCAGTGTTAAAATGAGGGGAGTGGAACAGACAGGCTGCCCATGGTCACCCCAACAGTGAGGCTGTGCTTAGAGGCTTCCATCTCTCTTGGGAGACTTTCCTAGTCACCTTGTTGTTATTGTTCTTTTGCATTTCAAATTACCTTGAACTTAATTATCCATTTACATGTTATCTCCCCATCCTCCTCCCCCAAAACATAATATCCTTTAGGGCAACGGCTGGTTCATCCTTTATACCCCCAATGTCTGGCATGTGCTCAATAAAAACTCACGAAATGGGTACAAGATGCCACCCCCAATAGAAATAGTGACAATCTTAGGAAGGGTGAGGATTAGGGGGAAAGGTCAACTCATTTAGGACCATATTGAGTGAGTGTGAGGTGCTAGTGGAACAACTAGAAGCAGCAGGCCTACAAGCAGCTGGAGATTCTGATCAGTCCCACAAGCACAGACAGGAAAGGCAGATATCCTGGTGTCAGGAAATTTTTTATTGATAAAGCCACTCAAGAGCAAAGGAAAAATCACCACCACGACCACCAGAGAAAACATCCCAGCAAAATCTAGCCAGGGAGAACTGTCCATGGTTCCCCCAGCCAGTGACAGAAGGTACAGGCTCCTGGAGGGTTTTGAAGCAAAGCCCAAATTCTAATCACAGAGCACACCAAAGACTTTCCCTTCAACATAATCAGGCTTTTGTTATTGTTGCTGCTGTTTGTTTTTTAAATGGCTTTAGCAGAAAATTGAAGTCCTCGGCTCCAGCTCCGAGGTAGCAACATAACAGCAGAATTACATTCAGCTCGAAGCAGAAACAGACTAGCCGAGCAGAACAGAGCTCATTATGGGGCAGAGCATGCAAGGAGACGGTGCTGTCAGAAGCAGGCAGGGGGCTGATGAAGCTGGATAGGGAAAGCAAGGACAGCCCCTGAGCTCCAATGTGCAGAGGAGCCACGGCCTCCTAACTTCTTTGCCAGGCTCAGCCTTCCAGGGCCAATTATCATCATTTATCTACCCGCCCCTCTTCTCCAGAGATGCCCCAGAAATTTAGTAGCTGCTTAAGAAATGTCAGGACGCTGCTACCAAGTAGAGACAGAGGTCCACAGCCCGTGTATCCCCAGCTGTAGGACTGTGCTATCTCTACACTCCAAGCTGGTGACTTCCTGCTAAAACCCACACATTCTCTGAACATAAATTTGCCAAGCTTCTTAGCATAACTATCACTTTCCTTAAAAGAAAGTCCACTGGGGCAGCTAGGTGGCACAGTGAATAGAGCGCTGGCCCTGGAGTCAGGAGGACCTGAGTTCAAATTTGAACTCAGACACTTGATACTTATTAGCTGTGTGACCCTGGGCAAGTCACTTAACCCCAATTGCCTCACCAAATACACACACACACACACACACACACACACACGTATGTGGGTGCGGGTGCGGGTGTGGGTGTGTATATAATACAAGCAATTCCACCTCACCAAATCTTAAACAAGCATCAGAGCACAATGTTCTCTACACCAGAGCAGAGCTCATAATCATTAAAGACCACAATTATTAAAGAGCTAAGCATGCTAACACATAATTAATAATCATTCCTAACCAAATCCAGATTCTCTTTAAATACCATCCTTCTCCTGCACCTTGTCACACACAGCCCAAGAGCGCTGGACATCTCTTACCTTTCTGAGATTGGCAATCTGAGTAGCAATGCCCATCTTGTCCAGATTTGAAATTCTTTAGGTATGAGCCTCAAAGACAGAAGGATAGATTTCTGTTCAACTCTTTTTCAGCATGGAGGGAGTATGGGACACCCTCTCACTCCCACTGGAAGTCTTCTTTATTTGGAAGAGAAAGGCTCTTCAGAAATATCTGGGTGAGGGAAAGGGGAATTTGACAGCCAAGAAGGAGTGCCCAGTCTCTTGCTTTAGTCAGCCTCACATCTCACTCCCAAAGCTTATATCCATTCCCACTTGGTACTTCCTGAATTTTTTTCCAGAAAAGAAGGGAAGAATTCAAAATGAGATGAACTTGAAGCAGCTCTTGTTTCCTTCTAGAGGTGCAGAGCCAATCTCACCCATAACTATTTCAGAAAAGGATGTGGCCAAGTCCCCCTCCCCTCCAGCTGAATCTGGGATAATTGATTAGCATAGATATCAGTAGTTACTAAACTGACTTTCTCAGCTGGATCCACTTTGGAAGATGCCTTAGTTCTGTCACATACCATTCAATGGGAAACTTGAACAAAACTTTAGGTGGCTTCATCACTCCAACTTCATACAAAACCACACAGTTCAGAGATTCGAGAATAAGATGTAATAGAGGCCTTAGAACAGAGAATATAAGAGTTGAGGGGATTCTAGAACAGAAAGTATCAGAACTGGGAGATAGCTTAGAATAGATGATGTCAGAATTAGGAGAGCTGGGAGAGGTCTTGGGAGACAGAATACCAGAGCTAGGAGGGTTGTTAGGGGGAAAAACAACACAGAGCTGGAATGGACCTTAGGTATCTATACTGATAGCTTTATTTTATTGATGAAGAAATTGAGGCTCAGAGAGTGAATTGGAGGTATGTAACTCAGGTGGCCTGAACCCTAATCCTAATTCAACAATACCAAGCCACTGCCCAGAGGCTTATGGTCAAGAAAGGAGGTCAGACTATGGAACCCTTCTCCAAGACAGAATGCTCATTTAAAAGCCCTAGCCTAATAATGACTTGTAAATAACTACAAAAAGAATGATTTAATTAAATTAGACAAAGATTTATTACATACCCTACCATATTTCCAGGATTTGGAGTCAGGGGACATGGAAATGAATCTCACTTCTGATACTACTATCTGTGTGACCTTAGGAAAGTCACTTCCTATCTCTGGGTCTCAGACTGTAAAATCAGGGGCTAGGGCTATCTGGAGCCAGTCACCCTATGTGTTTTGTACCTTGCTAAGTGGGCACAAGGGCAAAACCAGAAATAACCTCATGGTGCTTCCTTTCTATGGGAGTGACCCAACATGTATCCAGATGAGCCAATGCAAAATCACTTGACATTAGTAATTGAGTCATAGAATGTCAGCAAGGAGCAGCTAAATAGCACAGTGCATAGAGTACTGGGTTTGGATTCAGGAAGACTCATCGTTGTGAATTGAAATCTGGTCTCAGACACTTAATAGCTATGTTACCCTGGGCAAGTCACTTCACGCTTTTGCCTCAGTTTCTTCATCTGTAAAATGAGCTAGAGAAGGAAATGGCAAATGACTCCAGTATCTTTGACAAGAAAGCCCCAATTGGGTCCAATGAAGAGTTGGACACAACTGAACATCATCACAGAACGTCAGAGTCAGAAGGTACTTCATCTAGCCTGACATGTATCACATCCCTAATGAGCACACATATGCCAATGGCAGGAACCTGATTACATCCTCCAGCAGCTCATTACACTTTGGAAAAACTTATTATAAGAAGGATAAAGAATGGGCTTCCATCAAGCTACTTAAATGTGCCTCAGAGACTCCCACCCATCCCTGGTAACCAGGCTTGTCCTCTGGGGCCGAGTAAGTCCATTCCTTCCCTTTGACAGGCCTTCAAATCACTTAACCTGTCTGGGCCTCAGTATCCTCATTCATAAAATAAGGAGTTTAGACTCATTTGCCCCTAAGTCACCTCAGCCTCTACATCTAGGATGCCATGATCTTAGGTCTAAATCCCAGCCTTCTCCAGGCTAAGCATCCTCATTTCCTCCAATTAAACTTCATACAGCATGAAGTCAGGGCCCTTGTTCATCCTGGCTGCCCTTCTTTGATGATCTCTACCTCCAAGTCTTCTCCTCCTCCTCTTCCTCCTTTCCTTCTTCCCTTCTTCCTCTTTTTTCTCTCCCCCTCCCCTTCCTCTTTTTCCCTCTCCCCCTCCCTCTTTTTCCCTCTTTCCCCCCTTCATCTTTTTACTTCCTGCTCTCCTCCTCCACTTCCTCATATTGATGAGATCAAAGAAAGAACATGGAAAATATCAGAGGGCCCGAGACTGAGCCCAATGTCAAGGGAGTGGGGAGAAGCTGATGATCCACTGGAGGAAACCAAGACAGGCAGGTAGGAGGAGAGGCAAGGGATAGGACATTATAAAAACCTAGGAGGAGTGAATAACCATCCAAAGTGAAAGGGGTGTCAGGAAAGATGAAAACAGCCAGGGCCAATGGATTGAGCAATTGAGAGTTAACTAGTAACCTTGGAGAGAAAGGTTTTCTCTTGTGTTTGGGGTCAGAAGCCAGATGGATTCCTTTCCTAGTGTTATGAAGCCCTTTCACACATAGTATTTGATTTAATCATGACAAAAATTCCTACATGGAAAGTAAAGGAGTATCATTGGCCTCATTCTATGGGTGAGAATGAAGTAACTCAGATGAGACAAGGAACTCGTCCAAGAACACATGGCTAGTAAGCAGCAAAATACAGAACCACCTGCCATTGTCCACCCCACTCCCCCAATATTCTTTCTGGTCATGAGTGAAAGAACCAACTTTTTTGTTCAAAGTTTGTTCATTTTTCCATTTTTTTTCTCCTTTCCTGTCTTCTCCAAGGCTTTGGATTTCTGCTTCACACAGGAACACACACACACACACACACACACACACACACACACAATTACTTGAAGCTAAGTTTGACTCCTCACCACCTTTCAAAACGCACTGGTTGCTGAACAAAATTGGACTGGCATTTTTTGAGGGTGCTCCAGACTAAGAAATAGCTACTCCATCAATCTGGGTCTCCTGACACCTTTGCCTAAGGCTTTCATTCTTCAAACACCTGTGGAAACTTCCCCAGTGCAATCTGGGTCCCAGCCACTGCTCCTGCTAATTGGGGCCATGGCTGCCTTCTGCCTGGGTTTGACCTTGAACATGGAAGTCTGCCAGGAGAGTCTTTCAGGAGCAGAGCCCAACTATACTGGTCTTCCCACTCCACCAGGAAAAACCCCAGGCACATTTAGAGTCCAGTCAAAGGAATAAGACTCAGGCTCCTTCCAAACGCTTTCTCTGTAAGCCTCTCACTTGGGTTTGAGTACAACCTCTAAGAACATTTCATTAAATATTGACTATGGGCTTTGGGGAGGGGGAGGGGGAGAGTATTTTTTTATCCATTCCTTCAAAAAACCTTATTTGTGTGATAATCTGTTGCTGCAGTGGGTTCATCATCTCACATCCAACTAACACACTAGCTGCTGGTGGGTGCACCTGATTAAGATTTTTACTCACTCCTTACTATCATGTCACCCCTGCAACTCACAGAAGGCTCCCAGAATTATATATTAGTCAATCAACCAACAATTATGTATTAAGTACCAGGCCCTATGCTAGGTACTGGGGATAAAAAGACAACAGTGAGGGGCAGCTAGGTGGCACAGTGTATAAAGCACTGGCCCTGGAGTCAGGAGGACCTGAGTTCAAATCCAGCCTCAGACACTTAACACTTACTAGCTGTGTGACCCTGGGCAAGTCACTTAACCCAAATTGCCTCACCAAAAAAAAAAAAAAAAAGACAATAGTGAAACTGGCCCTGCTCTCAAGAAGCTTACATTCTATCATGGAAGACTGTGTGTGTGTGTGTGTGTGTGTGTGTGTGTGTGTAAAAGGATAAGAAAAATTTTATACAGGATATCCAAATTAACTACAAAGGACATATGATAGAAAATGTTATCTACATCCTGAGAAAGAACTGGTAAATAGATGTACAGAATGGTTTTGCATATGTATATACATATACATACATACATACATACATACACATATACATACATACATACATACATACATACATACATACATACATACATACATACATATTTGTGTCCAATGGTAGTCATTTCTAGGGTCAGGTGACAGAGGGAGGGAAGAAAAAAAGTTACTTGGTAACTTTATTATATATTTAAAAGGAGTAGGAAGTTGTATATAATAGATCTGCAGCTTCCTGTACAATCATCTTTTTTCTTATTCTATTGTTATGGAAATGATTGTTTTATTTCTTAAGTTCAGAATTATATATATATATTTAAATGAAAGCAGTGAAGCTAGAGAACTGGCCTTAGTGATAGGAGATAGGAGGTCTCGAGTTCAAGTCTTGACACATACTAGCTGGGCCTTAGATGAATGACTTGACCTCTTGATACTCTTGGCAACTGTCTAAAAGAAGATGCCTGAGAGAAGGTGCTGACCTCTTCACCAATGACATCGCAGGCCCTGATGCTGAGCCCTATGTGCCAATTCGATGTGGTGGAGCACACAAACAGCTGGAAGTTCTCAGAGTAGCTCTTCTGCAGAATGTTATGCTAGAGCTGAGCCTGAATGAAAGAAGAAAACTAGGGTTTCCAAGAGGTGAAGTTGAAGAGGGTGAACATTCCAGGCATGAGGCACAGCCATGGCATTGGCAGAGATGGCAGATAGACAGAATGGGTGAACAGCTCCATGAAGGCCAGTCTGCCCAGATTCTCAAGTGTTTGAAGAGGAGGAAGGGGCAATAATTCAGTAAAGGTTGGTCAGAACCAGGCAACGAAGGGCTTTGAGTCCCAAATGAAGGAGTTGGCATTTTATCTGATGGATTGTGAGACACAGCCCCTGGGGGGTTCTGAATCAGCTGGAGAGTACCATGGGCACACCTGAGCTTTAGGAATAATCACTTACCCAGTGGAGAGATCAGTTTGGAGAAAGGAGAGACTGAAACAACGAGGAGGTTATTTCAATCATCCAGGCACGAGGGCCTGGATTAGGGCAGTGGCCACAGTGGCAGTAGAGAGAAGGGGGCAGATGGAAGAGATGTCATAGAGACAGAAATGAAAAGATTTAGCCATTGATTGGCTGGGGGGGGGAACATTGAGGGAGGAGGAGTATAGGATTGCACTGAGGTTTTGAGCCTGGAGGACTGGAAGCCCTCTCAATAGTGATAGGAAAGAGGGGAGGATTTGTGAGGAAGGATGGATGGTGGGTCCTGTTTGGGACACACTGAGGGTGAGATGTGTAGGGAGCAAACCTATGAGAATGGTAACACAGAGATTATTTTCTCCATTTCACAGATAAGGCTTGAGCATTTATGTGCCTTGCTGATGATCAAACAACCACTCAGTTACAGAGGCAAGATAGGAACCCACAGACTTGTCTCCCAGATTCTACTTCCAGCACTGTAATAATCAAGCCATGCTGCCAACAAGGATAAAGTGAAGAAAGGTGGAAGGAAAAGGTGCCCGAGCAGGTTCCAGAACCCCCTGACAGGGTACCAGGAGACAGTGGGTTCGGTGGGGCCAGTCTGCAAAGCCAGACAGGACATTTGACAGAAGCTTTAATTTGGACGTGCACAATGAACCATGTGATTGCTCTGTATTTATTCCCTGATTAGCATATAATCATTTTCAACACATTGTAATTATGCATGATATTACCATGTTAGCAAGGATCCAGCATGGTAAGCATCCACATTGTTTGTGGAACCTCTTTAGAGGCCGATGTAAACAGGACAAAATGAGCCCAAGAACAGGAAAGGGTAGAGAGACTGGGGAGGACAGGGATAAATTCCCAGCTTCCTTTGGGTTTCAGAGACAGAGCAGTGGGCAGCTGGGAGGGAACCCAAAGGATATCTCGACCAGCTCCTGAATGAGCAAGACACCTCTCAATAGAATCTCCAATAAGTCACTATCCAGTCTCCTTCCTTCCAGTGATGAGGAACCCACTACCTCCCCAGGCAGCCCAATCCAATTAGGAAGAGTTATTGCTATTGTCAACAGTTATTGTAAAGTTATTCCTTCCAACCAGCCCATATTTGCCTCTTTGGCACACACAACCCCACCCCCTTCACAAGCCCCCTGAGGACCAGACAAAACCAAGCTGTTCCTCTTTCACATGATAACACTTCAGACACTTGAAGATAACTACCATGTGCCCCTGAGTCTTCCATGCTCATCCCCACTTTCTTCAAATCATTCTTATTCCATGTTATCTCCATTCATTTCCCCTCATGGGTCCCAACCTCTAGATAAATTTCAGTTGGTCAATCAGTTAACAAGCATTTTTTCTTAAGTACCTACTATGTGCATTGTATCTGCATATACAAAGAAAGTCAAAAGCATGGTCCCTGGCCCCAAGGATCACATTCTAATGGAGGAGAAAACATGCAAAAAACTAGGTTCACTGGGGAAATGTACAGTAGTGGGAAGATAGTGGAGAGCACCCCCAGGAGAAAGGGGGGGAAAACAAGATTAGCACTGGCCTCACGGAGTCCTGGAAGAAGCCAGCGAAGGGACAGCAGTCCAGGCTGGGGGACAATCCGCAGAGGGAACCTGGAAGGACAGCAGTACTGCTAGCTCATAGAGTTTGTGCAGGGGGATCGAGTACAGGGAGTCTCAAGAGTGAGGGGGTTTGTTTCAGTTTTTTCCTGAAATGCAGCACCTGAAAAGTGCTGAAACACATCAAAAAGTGAAGCCACCTGGGCTGAGTATCTGTCTACTAACAGATTTGGCAGGAAAAAGGAAATGCATTAAGACACAGCCTGTACCATTCCCAGAAAGTTCATAGTCTCCTTTCTAGGATAATAGAAGAGACTCAAGAGATCATCTAATCCTAACCTCTCATTCTACAGCTGAGGAAACCGAGGCCATGAATACAGAAAGGACTATCCAAAGTCACACGAGTAGGACAAGTGCTGGAATTAAGTGGAAGAGACATGACTCATACACGTGAGGTGCAATAAAGGGGTATGTATTGTATGTTGACTGGCTAGGATGATCTGGGAGATATGGAGATGATCAAAGAGAACTATATGATTCACAGAGATCTTCCTGGAGGACACAAGAAATGAACTAGACCTTCCAACAGGGGAGGGTTTGGACACACATGATGGTAGGAAAAGGTCAATCAGGCACTGAGAAGAGGATTAAAGGTATAGAGGTTTGGTTGTCCTGTGGGGCAATCCATAGGTCAGCCCAAGTGAGATTTTAGAAAAGCTTTGGGGAAAAGAAAATTGGGTAAATAATGGAATCAGAGATAGTAGATATAGAGTTCCTCAAAGAACAGACAGAGAAATTGAGGCAGAGAGGATAATAATGGACACGATGGTGATGATATTAATGGTGCTCATGCCATAGCCATGCCCCCCTTTTCTGGAGATTTCTAGCACTTTGTACCTGTCCCTGTGCATGCAGTGCCTGACTTGCTTGTCTAATTGTGTGAGCCCACCTCTTTCCCTAACAGATCCTGAACTCCCTGAGCACAACAGAGTCTTGCAAATGTTGAACTGCATTCAAAATAAATGAGTGGGATGTAAGCTCCATGAAGGCAGTGGCTGTCTTTTTTGTTTGTTTCTATATCCCCAGTGCCTAGAAAAGGACCTAGCATACAGAAGGCACTCAATATTTGTTGGGTGGCCAATTGATTGTCCAATCAAACAGCATTGAAAGTAATTAACTGGAAGGGGCTTTGTTGCTACCATCTTTGTATCCCCAGTACTGAGCACCATACTTGGCACATAGTTGGTGATGAATAAATGCTAGTTGACTACTGATTAGCATTGTCCACTACAAGATATCTCCTCCTCTCTGGTTTGTAGAAATGAGGCTGACTCAGCAACCTCTGTTCCAGCTTTAACACCTTTGTGCAAGAGGCTTCAAACTCAGGTCTTCTTAATTCCAAGTCCAGCATTCCATCCATTGTGCTATGGAACTGCCTATGCCCCTGCCCCCTCGTGTGTGATAGGTCAGGAGAATCCTTGTGCCATGCCAAAAAAGGATGAGGGATCTCTCCTCTCTCAAAAAACTCTTCTTGCCTGAGTAGCTCTGGGAGACTCACCTAACTCTAGCCCCATGGCTGAGGCATCGTTACCACTGCACATACTCCTAGGCATCAGGGCAGCCTCAGACCCCAGCTCCCCTACCAAATTCATAGGAAGCAAGGCTGGGTCAACAATTCCTGGAAAAGTCAAAGATGCTGAAACAGGAGTTTCTGGAGATGCCGTGAATAGAATCACAACAATGAAATAGGACCATTTGTGGCCAAAACCTTTTTTTTCCCTCAGAAAGCAGTTCCTGTTTAATAATGCACACATTTAACAGTTCTCTCCTGTGCATAAAGTGACTTTCTAGTCAAATTAACAAACTGGGGAAGAACCTGGTAGGGAGGATATTTTTTAAAATCAGAACAATTTCCAGGCCTTCAATGGGTGAAAATATATCTAAAAATGTCATTCTAATTAAAATTCTTTCTTACAGCCCAGGATTAAAACAAGACAATTACTTCAGGTTTACATATATTCTCAGAAAATTTTCAGGTCCCAAACACTGCTGGGGGCTTGCAATTCCCTCCATCTTTTCTCTCCAGTATTATGTCATTGGTCCTCATCCTCTCATCCCAGCTCCTTCTTCCCATCAAAAAGGACCCAGAAGCACAGATGGGAAGAACAGCAGAACCACCACAAAGAAAACCTTTTATGCAAACCAGCAAGAAACAAACCCAGATGGAAGGCAGCACCTTCTCCTCCCCTACCTCAGCCTTTCTCTTCTCTCCCTCTATCTCCATATCTCTCTTCCTCTCCATTTCTTTGTCTCTGTTTCTGTATCTCTGTCTCTGTCTTCCTATCTCTCTTTCTCTCTCCTCTTTCCTCTCTTCCCTTTTGCTCTCCATCTCTGTCTCTCACTCCCTCTACATTTGCCTCTTACCTCCTCTGACACTGCAACCACCCTGGTGCAGGCCCTTGTCACCTCACCCTTGGACTATTTCAAGAACCTACTGGTTGGTCTCCCTGCCTTGAGTCTCTCTCCACTCCAGTCCATTCTTCACATGACTGTCAAAAAAGGTAGGGCTGACCATTTGCCTACTAAATAAATGCCAATGGCTCCCCATTATTACTTCCAGGATCAAATATAAAATCCTCTGTTGAGCTTTCAAAGCCCTTCCTAAGCTTCAACCTTCCTGGTCTTTTGACACCTGCTCCCTTCCACATTTCATTGATCCAGTGGCTTCCTTGTTGTTTCTGGCACAAGACACTCATTTCCCAACTTGAAAAACTTTCCCTGGTCACCCTCCCTCCATGTCTGGAATTCTCTCCATCTTCATACCTACTTCTGTGCCTGGCTTCCTTCAAGTTTCAGCTAAATAGCCACTCTCTGCAAGAAGTCTCTCCTAATACACCTTAATTATAGTGGCTTCCTTTGGAGACTACTCCTGATTTATCTTGTATATACCCTGTATAGATCTCCCCAAGATATCAAGATTGTTTGTTTGCATGCTAGTTTCCCCATTAGACTGTGAGCTCCTTGAGAGCAGGGAATGTTTGTCTTTGTATCTCCAGAGTTTAGCTCAGACACATAGTAGGTGCTTAACAGATTCAGAAATTGGTAGTTTCTCTTTCCCTCCTCCCATCCATTTTCTTCCCCTTCATTTTTCTCTTCCCTCCCCTCCCATTCCTTCTTGCCTTCCCTTCCCTCTCTTCTTCTCCCCTCTCTTCTCTCCTCCTCTCCTTTCTTCTTCTTCACTTCTCTTCTCTTCTCTTCTCTTCTCTTCTCTTCTCTTCTCTTCTCTTCTCTCTCCCACTCTCTCGTAAGGCTTCCTATTCCCCCAAATGTATTCTTTTGTCCATAACAAAATAAATTCTTAGTATAGTAGATATTCTAGAATATACATCCCTTCCATCAGCTCCACAGTTAATATCTCAGTGGACCTAGAACATACAACAAGGAATTACTGAGTTTTGACTTTGTAGGGTTGGAAGGGACCCCAGAGGTTACAAACTCTTCTGGAATTCTCTTTACAATTAGCAGGGACAATGCTGACTAAGTAAAATAGGTTCAGTCTAGCAGCTCCTTTACCAAATAAAGCACTTTGGAGGTAACAATATGGACACAGGATCATTGAAATTTAAAGCTGAATAGAACCTTAGAAAAAATCAGATTCAAGCCCCTCATCTTCTGATGGAGGAAACTTTAGCCCACAGAGGGGAAGACACTTGTTCCAGGTCATCCCACAAATCAATGACAGAGAATGATAGAACATCAAAGCTCAAAGTTACTTCAAAGGTCAATTTCCCCAACTATCCCCAGGAGAATTGACTACTACCAGTGGTGCTCTGGTTTCCACTGGAGGCCCTTAAGTGATGGGGGACTCACTACTTGCCAAGGTAAGTAGTGCTACAACCATCATTGTTAACAATATTTGCTTTAGATTGATTTGAAATCTGCCTGTATAACTCCCATCCATGACATCTAGCAGGCGTCATCAGATCTCTCCTCTGTTATTTGAAAACAGCTGTCACATCCTGACATTTTCCTTTCCCAACCTCAACATTCCCAGATCCTTTAAGGGACCCTTGTATGGTAGGCCTCATGATCTTGATATCCTAGCAACAACCTCCCAGGCTAAGAGGCTATAATTCTGAGCTCAATTCTCCCATGAGCTCAGAGTACAACACTCCCCAGGTAGTTAAGACACTGGGCTCTTCTCTGAGCCAAGGAAGAGAAAGGGTTTGTATTCAAACCAATGCCTATCCTTGAGGAGCTCATGGTTTTGCAGAGAGAGATGGGACATAAACCCAGAGGCCTGTAATGTACAGCACTGCAGGAAGGTGTTTCAGGAAAGTGCGAGCAGAGTGTTTGCAATGAGATCAGGTGGTAGTCATGAGAGACAGGAGAAGGAACAGGTGTGACAGCTGCCATGGAAGCAAAATATGCAATACTTCCTAACAGAAAAGAGTAAGGGGATAGGGGCAGCTAGGTGGCACAGTGGATAGAGCACCGGCCCTGGAGTCAGGAATACCTGAGTTCAAGTCCAGCCTCAGACTCTTAACACTTACTAGCTGTGTGACCCTGGGCAAGTCACTTAACCCCAATTGCCCCACTAAAAAATAAAAAGAGTAAGGGGATAGTAATGACATGGAGGAAAAGTTCTGTTCAATAGAATGAATACCTCCTGAGTAATGACACTAGTCCATAGCTGAGCAGGGCTGCCTCCAAGTAGTGAGTGCCCCATCACTGCAGGCCTTCAAGCTGAGAATGCTACAATGCAGATGTTCTGAACCTGACATACATACATCCTTCAGATGGATTTCAGTTGGTTCTTGAAGTTGGATGAGAAAAAATATATGTCTTTATTGCTGTATCACTGACCAGACTTACCACCAAGGAAAGGAGTTAATCTCTCTCTCTCTCTCTCTCTCTCTCTCTCTCTCTCTCTCTCTCTCTCTCTCTCTCTCTCTCTCTCACACACACACACACACACACACACACACACACACACACAGAAAGAAGGGATGCTATGGTAGGAATACTGTGGGGGAGATTCTGTTCAGTTATTGGCTGGGACAGATGTCCTTTATGGTCCCTTCCAATCTGGGCTCTACAGTAAAGCCTACAGAGACTTCTGAAGTGAAGGTCCCACTTTCCCCTTCCCTTAGATCATGATCCAATGGCTTTTTCTGTAATTCCATACTAGGCAGGCAGTGAGCATGGCCTTAGTGCCCATCCCACCAAAACCTGGGGATCACATGTGCCTAGGGAGTCCTTGGATAGGTGGGAACTGGCTTCCATGGGCAGGACACAGAAGAGGACATTTCTACACTAGTGCATTGAACTTGCCTGTCATTTATGCTTCTGTGGATGGTGGTGCCTTGGTATCTTTCTTCCAAGTGCTTCAGATTTATTGTCTCAACTATCTTTCCAAAAGCCCCCCCAAATCCAGGTTCTTATTGCAACCAAAAAGCATTTTCTGAGTCAGCCCTGGAGCCTGGGACCAGGAATGGCCCAGGGTCTTTGGCTGGCCCTTCAAGGGCTGTCACTCATCTCTGCATCAAAAACCTGTAGGTATGTCACACTTGGTGATGAAAAAAAAATGATGCAGTCAAGCTGTATTCAGGAAGAAGGAGGAGACCATTCAGGCCTCAGTTAGACCACTGTAGCAATGGATTCAGGTCCCAGTGCCCCATTTTAGGTAACAATATGGACACAGGATCATTGAAATTTAAAGCTGAAATTTAAAGGCTACCACCTGATCTCATTGCAAACACTCTGCTCGCACTTTCCTGAAACACCTTCCTGCAGTGCTGTACATTACAGGCCTCTGGGTTTATGTCCCATCTCTCTCTGCAAAACCATGAGCTCCTCAAGGATAGGCATTGGTTTGAATACAAACCCTTTCTCTTCCTCGGCTCAGAGAAGAGCCCAGTGTCTTAACTACCTGGGGAGTGTTGTACTCTGAGCTCATTGAGCTATCATTGACAATGAATAAACAAGAAGTTATCAAATGCCTGGTTTCCGTGGGACACTGTGTTAATGTTAGGAATACAGAATAGAGACCATCCTGGACATCTAGGAGCTTACTCGCATTCTGTAGGGGAAGACAACCCCCTACCTCTGACCATCATGCCTGGCTTACACATTCTGCTCCCAATTTCAGAGGAAACTGAGAAGACCTCTGTGAGCTGATGCCAAGTGAAGTGAGCAGAACCAGAAAAGCAATTGACACTCCAAAATTTTGTAGAAAACACAGCTTAAGAACTTCAGCTACCAAGGCAGAAGACATGTCCCCACCTCCTGTCAGAGGGGTGAAGGACTTCAAATTCAGAAGATGTACATTTCTGGTCAAGGCCAATGTAAGAATTTGTTTTGCTAGACTATGCATATTTGTTCAAATGGATTTTTTTATCTTAATGCTGCTGTCATTCAATTGAAGGTGTAGAAGAAAACAATGATAAATTCTTTTAAATAAATAAACATTTTTTAAATCTTTCTGGTCCTCAGTTTCCTCCTTTATGTATTAACAGGGATTAGATTAGATGTACCTTGGGTATTTATAGCTGCTCTTTTTGTGGTGGCAAGGAATTGGAAGTTGAGGGTATGCCCATCAATTGGGGAATGGCTGAACACGTTGTGGTATATGAATGTAATGGAATTCTATTGTGCTGTAAGAAATGATGAGCAGGAGGAGTTCAGAGAAACCTGGAAGGACTTGCATGAACTGATGCTGAGTGAGATGAGCAGAACCAGGAGAACAGTATACACAGTATCATCAACATTATGTGTTGATCAACTGTGGTAGACTTGATTCTTCTCAGCAATACAATGGTACAAGATAGTTCCAAAGGACTCATGTTGGAAAAGGCTCTCCAAATCCAGAAAAAAAGAACTGTGGAATATGGATGAAGACTGAACCATACTATTTCTTTTGTTTTTGGTGCTGTTGCTTTACTTTTTTGAGGTTTTTCCTTTTTGCTCTGATTCTTCTGTTATAACATGACTAATGCAGAAATATGTTTAATGTGATTGTACATATATAACCTATCTCAGATTACTTGCTGTCTTGGGGAGGGGGGAGGGAGGGGACGGAGGGAAAAAATTTGAAACTAGAAATCTTCTAAAAACAAATGTTGAAAACTATCTCTACATGTAACTGGAAAATAATAAAATACTTTCATAATTAAAAAAGATGTACCTTGAGGTCCCTTACAGCTCCACATTAATGATCCAGCCTCTTGATTTCTCTGTGACTCAGTTTCCTCATCTATATAATGGGGTGATTGAACTAAATGGTCCCTTTTAGCACTGAGGTCCCTTCCAGCTCAGACTTGGAGAGAACATGTAACACACCCCTTCCAGGTAACACTGATAGTAATTGGTACAGCCAGAATTTGCATCCAAATCTCAACACTTCCAGACCAGTCCATTTCCCCCTCATGGTGCCATTATGCATACTACTGTTGTTTGAGTCAGCAGCAGCAGCAGCATCACCACTATCATTGGAACCATCTGATGCTTTGACATAAATAAGTATATACTGACTTCCATCTCAGACAGAAGTCTGGTCCACAGTTGTTTTTTTCCTTGTGTTTTGAAAAAGACTCCCTAAGGCTTAGTTAGTTGGGATATTTAGTAAACTTTGTAAAAAGGCCTACTTTGTTGAATCTGCAAAAATTTGTATTTGAGGACAATTCTGATTTTCATCGACACATATGAGATTGTGTATGACCATGCAACCCTGGCTGTTACGAAACCTTACTGCATGACACTGGGGAATCCAATAAACAAACATTGTTGACACCACCACATAGAATTGTTCTGATCACTCTTTGCTGCTGCCTTGGAGGTGTGAGATTACAGTTGGGAACCATGAAAAGAACCGAGGAGACAGGGAAACCTTCCCCTCCACTTTTAGTTTGATTCTGAGAAATGGCTCTGGGACTGGTAGTTTCTGTTGTTTTGTTTCTCCTTGGTTTCCAGTGCCCAGTGGAACTCATGGGAGCCGCGGCAACCTTGAAGTCCAAATTCCAGACTGAATGTTGTAGCCAGCACCCTTGGAGAAGCCAAGGTTTCCTGGGACCCTGAAGTGGGATTTACACTTGGAACTTAGGACTGTGTTCCAAAGGAATTGAGTTCAGCTGTTTGTATATTTGTTATTATACCTTTCTACTAGGTATTTCTTTCTTTAAAAAAAAAAGTATATTCAAAATACATTCAAGGTACTAGGGAAGGGGATAAAGAGAAGTAGAAAAGAAGAGAAGCCATGGGGTGCAAGGCCAAGAGAATGGATGAATACATGAAGTGAATCAATGGAAAAACCTTTATTACGCGTAATGTACTGGGTATCCAAATACAAATAGCAAAGACATTTCCTGCCACAAAGAAGCTTCTATTCTGAGGGAGATTACAAACAAAGGGGAGTTGTGGGTCTCTTTGGTATGAAAAATTTACAAAGATTGAGATAGTTGGCCCGAAGGAGGCGGGGGGAGTGAACAGAGAGGGAAGTCAGGGTGTGAATGACATTGAGACTACACTATGTGGCCAGTGGATGAAGCAGGAGGGGAAGCAGGGAGGAGGGTACTTATCCCAAAGAAGACAAGCCTTAGTGGTAAAAAGCTTTCTTGGCCCCTGATTTAAGGGTGAAGTTGTATAGATGAGCTCTAGTTCTTTGAACATATCCAAATGGTAGAGTTAAGTACACTTCAATCATGGTCAAGTAGATACCTCAGGGAACTTATCCACTTATTCTGTTAAAGCATTTAAACATAAGTAGATATGTATTTATTATGATTAAAGCCTGAACACTGAAATCCAGAGGGGGAAAAAGAAGGAAGAAGGAAGAAGAATGAGAAAGAAAGAAAAAAATTAAAGAGGAGGAGGTGGTGAGGGAAAAAATCAATGCATCAAAAATTTTGGTATCATTTTTTCAATTCCATTTGATAATTAATTCTATAAGCATGTATATATAAATAAATTATATATAATTAATAATTAATTGATTTAATAATAATTGCATTGAAAATAATATCTTACATAAAAGTATATTCTTAACAGTCACTGAGTAAGGAGCAAGAATGACTATTTCTGTTCTGGAGAGGAAAAACTGAGGTTCCCAGAGGTTATGTGATAGTCAGTGAAAGAAGCAGGTTTCAAACCCAGGTTCTCTGACTCTATTCAAGTCTCTTTCTATCATAACAGAGAGTTATACAAATTTTTGAATCAAGATGTGTTTGCCCAGATTACTGATGTGAGCAAATGAAAGGAATGACTGGGCCTCATCCCCTGCTGCGAAATTCAAGCACACTTATGGAAAACCCAACACTCCTGAGCTCTGCTGACTTTCCTGAAGGAAAATCCCCTTATTTAAAGTAAACAATTGATTAGCCTTGAAAAATCGAAAAGTAAGCTGGAGCCTAATGTGTGAAATTTAAACCTCTTCCCTGCTGCAGACATTAGCAGTCGATCAGCCTTGAGCAGTGACAACCACACTTGCTCGCACCTATATGTATTTATAATTCAACAGTTGAGCTTGTCTCTAAACAAATGTGTTCATTCCTGTACCTGGTGTTTCTGCAAATGTAAACTGCTACTAAAGGACCATCTTGGAAGCTCACTACAATGGGGATAAAGTATGTTGGGATTTTCTTGTTGGCAAGACAAATGCCAAACAACTCAGGTCAGAAGAGCACTTAGCAGAATTGAAGGAGAAATGGGGGGCTTTTCAATCCTAGGGAAGATTTTTGTCTACAAGAAACTGCTGTCCTCTTACCCCAGCCTTGTCAGTGAATGAAGGATGCATTGGTCATGTGATCTAACTCTCCTATTTATTCCTTTTAAATGCCATGTACTGAGGGCTTGAGGGAGCGGCAAAGAGGAAGCTGGCTTATGACAGACAGGGTTAGTTTGAAAATATAGAAGTTTTCTGCTCTCTCTCTCTCTCTCTCTCTCTCTCTCTCTCTTTCTCTCTCTCTCTCTCCTGATCACACCACCAGCTTTGCCATCATTCTGGTTGTAATCAAAGTGACTGTGAACATACTTTGGATACCTGACAGATGGAGAGCATCCCCAAGCAGTCCCCAGATCTAGTTTCTGGGCTTAGAACCAAATCAACATTCCTGAATAAGAGAAGACTTGATACTGGGGCACTCACATGATTGTCTGGCTTATGGAAAAGAGGTTGACTTATTAAACTTGGGTCCAAGAAACAAAAGCTAGGACACACATACCCATCCATCTCTAAGCCTTATTTCCCACTATTCATTGCTCTACACTCCAGACATAAACTAAATGATTGGCTCTCTCCCAATACTGGCTCTCTCTTCTGAATACTGTGGGCGCAGCCTTCCTTGCCCTGCCTTTGCATTATTTCACTGGCTCACTTATGGGGACAAGTCCAATGCCTGAAGTGTCTTCACCTACTCTATTCTTCAAAGTTCCACTTAAATGCCCCCTCCTCCATGATGGCTTGCCTGATCTGCTCAACTAGCAATGACCTTCCCCCCTCAGGCTTCAAGCATCACTCTGTCCATATCTCTTTGATCCATTTGACAAGAGGACTCTAGCAGATACCCTAATCATTAAAAAGAATCCTAGGATCCTAGAAGCAGAGCTGGAAGAAACTGTAATTTATTTCTTGTTGTTTTGTTTTTTGTTTTGTTTTTTTTTTAATCTTTATAAATACAGCCCAAGGGATATATGTCTACACAGCCATTCCAGGGAAAATACCCTGGATCCTTGCATTATAATGATCCAAGACAATTTCAAAGGATTCATGATGAAAAATGCAATGATCCACCTCCAGAGAAAGAATTGATGGTGTCAGAATGCAGATTGAAGCCAACTTTTTTTTTTAACTTTATTTTTTGTGGGGTTGTTTTGGTCTGTTTCTTTTGCAGCGTGGCTAATACAGAAAATGTCCTGCATGACTGAACATGTATATTCTATATCAAATCTCCTGCCTTCTCAAGAAGGGGGCGATAGAATTTGGAGCTCAAAAAAATTTAATGAATGTTTAAAAAAATTGTTCTTGAATGTAATTTGAAAAAATTAAATAACATTTCAAAAAATGTAAAAAGGAAAAGGCCCAGGGACTTTCAGTGGACTGCAAATTTAACATGGGGCAGGAGAGTAATATGGTCAACAAAAAGGGCCACATTCATTAGGTGTGCAGAGTAAGAATCCTGCTGTATCTGCCCTCATCAGACCACATTTGGAGTATTGGATCTAACTGAGAATTCATCTTCAGAAGATCACTGAAGAGGCAGCTATATGACACAGCTGGAAGTAAGCAATATACACAGTATATGGAGTCAGGAACACCTCAGTTCAAATGTAAAACTTATCTTCCAGGGCTGAAAGGAAGGAAACAAGAACTGATGAAGAATCTACTATGTGCCATCTTTCGGTCCTCACAATAACCCTTTAAGGTAGGTGCTCTCGTTCTCCCTATTTTACAAATTATAGAAATGCAGCAGACAGCGTTGAAGTGATTTGCTTGGGCTCATACAACTAGTAAGTATCGGAGACGAGATTTGAACTCAGGTCTTCTCGACTTCAGGCAAAGCTTTCTTTCCTCTGCACCATCTAGTTGCCACTGCATCCCATTGTAGAGTGTTATTGCTCTACAAGAGATAGATGGAAATTTAAAAAAATAAGGGCATGGAACCATGCTTGGGGTGGATGTGGTGATGTTAACAAACAAGTGAGAGGAGGAAGAATGACTAAACTTTTACCTTGCTCCTCCCCAAAGAAATCGGTGGGGAGAGAACAAAAATTGTTCATAGGAAGGTGAAGCTCAAGAATATTGAAAAAATATATATAGTTAGATGGTATCTTGCTGCTCTAAATGAATTCAAACCATAATTCTTTTATGAAGATACAAAAAAATAGATGAAGGTATCACCTGGTGTGAGGAGAGCTCTCTCTGCATTTCTATCCTGCTATCTGCCACAAAATAAGCCCATTCTGTCTATAAACTAGTCCCCTGGGTGAAGGGAGCAGTGAATGGGATTGTTCTCATTATTATAGCCCCCTCCCCCAATCTGTAGCCACTCCCTGGAATGTTATCACCTTGAGATGCTGGCTACATACTATTACGTTTGTCATTGAACATTTGGGCCAGATCTGCTGAGAACATCACTCAGATCTCTTTATATAATCTTCTTGATAAAGAGGCAAATGATCACCCATGACCAACATAAAATATAGCAGAGTTCCACTCAATAACATTGGCTAAATTCCTCTGTGCTCAGAGTAATGTGCTGGAAGAAACAAGAATCACTGGCCTCAGCAGGCATATGGTCTGGTAGGGAGTTATAATGTTGGCACAATTAACTCTAGGGAAAAGTAGGGTATGAAGGTACAAAAAGGGGGGGGGACAAATAAATTCTATCCATTATTCCTCCACAACATCTCTTACATCTGCTTCATCTTCTCTGTTCTCACTAGACCCTAAGTTTTAAAAATGAGAACGTCTATTGTTCTTATTACATGGGATAGTGCAAAGAGAAAGTGATTTGAAAGCAGACAACCTGAGTTGGAATCGTGATCCTATTTGCTACCTCTGTGACCAAGTATGAGTCACTTAGCCTCCCTGGGCCTCAGTTTCTACATCTGTACAATGATAGGCTTAGACTAGATGGCTTCTGAGAGCTTTTCAATTTCTAGATATATGCCCCTATGTTTATTAGTAATGTAACTAAATCTGAGAATATGTGAGGATGTATTTTTGCAAGTGTCTATGTATGTGCAGGTGGTGGAAACAAAACCACCAACTCTCACCAAATCCTTGCTGAAATCTGCTGGAAGAGAGAGCATCATTTCTTTCCATTTTGTGACTCATCACCATGGTATCAGGGGTTCCAGAGGGAAACTCCCAAGACAACAACAACAAAGAAACTAGAATGGAAAATGTCAAGATCAGCTTTAAAAAGTAAGGGGAGGGGCAGCTAGATGGCGCAGTGGATAGAACACCGGCCCTGGATTCAGGAGGACCTGAGTTCAAATCCGGCCTCAGACACTTAACACTTACTAGCTGTGTGACCCTGGGCAAGTCGCTTAACCCCAATTGCCTCACTAAAAAAAAAAATAGTAAGGGGAAGGGGGGCAGCTAGGTGGCACAGGGGATAAAGCATCGGCCCTGGATTCAGGAGGACCTGAGTTCAAATCCGGCCTCAGACTCTTGACACTTACTAGCTGTGTGACCCTGGGCAAGTAACTTAACCCCCATTGCCCCGCAAAAAAAAAAAAAAAAAAAGAAAAAAGAAAAAAGTAAGGGAAAGGGAGAAGAGAGAAGCCATGAAAAAGGAAAGTACATGGCTTTACCATTGATCTTGCTCATGGCATAAAACATGAGGGTGGCTATTCAGGACCTTGAACAGTCTTCTACTTGGTCCCACAAGTACTATAACAGTGAAAGTAAGCTCCTTGAGGGCTTTTTCTCTTATTTGTACCCTCAGGGCTTAGCACAGTGTCTAACACATAGTAGGTGCTTAGCAATTGGTTATTGGATTGAATTGGCTTCCTTGAGATGTAGTGAGCTCCCTGTCACAGAAAGTCTTTAAGCAGAAACTATCAGAGAAGTTGCACTGAGAAATTGGACTCTATGACTATTTATCTTACTTTTGAACCCGAGATTCTATAATTTTCTAGGCTTTTAATCTCCAGACTTCCTTATGACTTTCACAACAAAACCCAGAAATCTCTATTTTTAAAATTCTAATTGGTGATGCCTTCTGACTGCAAACACACACCTACTGCTTTGCCACAGCTCCCAAACAGCAGAGCCAGATGAAGCTCAGCAGCATACTGTGAGCTTTCCAATTACTGTTTCAGCTTTTTTTTTACTTTCATGAAGTCAGGCTTTTAAAGCCAAAAGGGATTTTAGAAATCATCACGATCAACTCTCAATAAAAGTCAATGTCTTTAGTTTTATCCATTTCCAATTTCTCAAAGTCAATGGCTTGTTTAAATAGGTCAGGTCAGAGCTAATGCAAACATCTTTTCTCATCTCAGTCCCTTGAGGTATTCTGGCCATACTTAGCTCCTTCCCCCTATAAGATAAATGGATCCCACAGACATAAACAGTAAGAGTGCCTGAAGAATACTAAGGTGTCATGACTGAGCACCAAAGGAATTATGCTGGCTTGTGTTTGCATGGGCTAATTTTTAATTCGTCCATTCAAGATGTCTGGAGTCTGCCTACTTGAGACTGACAAGCATAAAAAGGGCTCCAGCTCCTTTTTTATACCTGAGGACAGAATAATGTTAAATGGGATATTCAACATCTACTTTGATTAGTCTGAAGTCTCAGAAGCTGATGGGACCTCATATGTAATGTAGGTGATGACCAAAGAGCCCTGGGATGCTTTGTCCTAGACTGGCATGTGGCCTTGCTTTAGCCTTTGTTTTAATATTAGTAAAGTACAACTAGACAAATTTCTTGTGTGTTTGGCTTTACTACCCACTCAGGCTAGAAAATCATCCCAATAGATAAAGAATATCTACTATGTCTAAACTGGGACCTGCAGTTGAATAGATAGTCCATAGAGCTCATCCACACACATATAAATATCTGACAGATTGAATTGGATTCCAAAGGGTGTGATGTTTAAAATCTCATGTGTGATCACCTTACCAGACCCCAGTGTGGGGGAGAAAATAGCTAGGATTTACTGATAAATTCAGCAACAGTTTAGGCTTTTAAGTATTTATTAAAGTGTATTCGAAGTTAGTGAAGAGAGAGAGGGTGAGAACAGATCTCTTATAGAATGAAAAACCCTAGCTTAGATCTATGCAGGATAGACAGAGAGAAAACCTCACCTTTCCCCAGCAGCCCATGCTTCCCAAGAGAACACATGAAGTTCTACCACCACAAGATGGTACCTGAACGAAAAAGAGCAATCCTCAGCAGCTTCTTCCAGAAGCCCCCTGTGGAACAGGAAGCAGGTCAGTCCCCACACATAGCTCCAAAATAATTGGCTGGTAGCATTGATTGACATGACTTACAGGCGGTTCTATGAATAGTGATGATTTCCAGATGCCAAGCCATATGTTTGCTAGGGGGCGGGGCCCTGGTTCTCACAAGGAGATAGCACCCTGGTTCTCACAAGGGACAGGAAAAGGAGAGCAGACTGCATTACCCTTGGGAAACTGCAAGGTTCTTTTAATGACCCCAAACTTCTCCCTAGTACAAAGAATGGAATTTTTCAAGCCACTCTTCCTCTGTTATATGTTTCTGAGTCAAATAACATTACAATCCTCAAAGGATGGAAAGTGGTAAGCACATGGGGGACATAAGCAGTCTGTAACAAACCACAAACAGGAAGTAATAGCAATCAGTCAATATGTATTAAGGGCCTACTATATGCCAGGCACTATGCTAAGTGCTAAGGATATGGAAAAAGGTAAAACAAAAACAACAACAAAAAAAAAAAAAAAAAAAACAGTCCCTTCCCTCAAGGAGCCTACAATCTGATGAGAGTACTTATAATCTAATAAAGGAGAAACACAATACAAAGTATCATATGAGAACTGAATGAGCAAAAATAGAGATGGGCTAGTCCAAGTAAGGGGTGTGCAACAGAAGCTAGGAAAAAGTGTGGGAGACCCCCAGCCATCCCTTTTGTTGAGTCCCCTGTGACAAAAATTATAGAAGTCATAGACAAGAGTCAAAAGGGACAGGAAGACATGGATGCTTGCTATCTATTTCAGTGGAGGGAATTCTCACATCAATGAAGCCACAGATTCATTAAGCTTTGGAGTGTTTGAGTAAGTCCCTTCTTATTTAAATCCAGAATGGAACCCTGAATCTTGTCTTATAAATTTGGTTTTAATTTTTACCTTTTTCTCTAACTCCACAATCTGATTCTGAGGTAATTCCAATGTCAGTAACCAGTCATTTCCTATTATTGATTAAATTTCTTTAGCTATTGCTCATTGCTTGCCATATCTAATACCTTCTGACTCCATTCTGGAAGAAAATAATAATGAAATACAGGTCCAAGATTTTTAAGTCATCTATAAGCAATTCTCTTCTTTCATTTTTAAATCATGTTCCCCAATCTTTTTCATTGTCCTCTTTTGGCTCATATATTAAAGCAATAATAGATCAAGGTATATGTTGACTTGGGATCTTGTCTTATTCTTCATAGAATTTCTTTAATTCTTCTCTTTCTGTAATAGATATTTCCACATGTATTCCCTTGCATGTTGTTACACATGGTGGTAATTAAAAGAACTGCAGAGTAAGATGGCAAGTCCCTTGGAATGATAATTTTTGCTATCCATCTACATGGGTTGAAAATTACCCTGACAATTGGATAACTTCACATCTTGGAGGTGAAGCTGTGAGCTCTGCTTCCAATTAACTGACATTTCTTGGAACTTACAGTTTTCATATATATATATATATATATGTGTGTGTGTGTGTGTGTATGTATATATATATATGTGTGTGTATGTATATGTATGTATATATGTGTGTGTATGTATATTATATATGTGTGTGTGTGTATATGTATATGTATATGTATGTGTATGTGTGTATGTGTGTGTGTGAATAAAGAAATAGTGCAGCCTCTCTAGTTCCTCCCCCAACCCACAGTAAGGTTCTTAAGGCTCTGTTCTGTCTCCAAGATACTCTATCCATGACTCCTTCTGATTCTGTGTTCAGTAGGAGCCTTGGCAACAGAAACCATTCAGGTTCTAAGGTTTCAAGTGGGAAAAAGAAAAAAAAGCCAGCTTTTTGGTGTTGTCACTCCTGTCAGCACAGTACATGCTTGCATTAGGAGGTGATGACAAGAATGAAAAAATAATTAAAGAATGAAATACATCAAGGGATGAGATAAATTGGGCCCTGCTAGAAAGTTCATGGGAAAATGAGGCCAGAAGCTTTGGGCATCTTGGGAACAAAGTGACAAATCCATTATCTGTATACTTGTTGAACAAAGAGTTCTGGAGGGAGGACAAACATCTGAAGGTATCTCTTGGAATAAAGGTTGAGAAAATGAGCAGCTAATTATCTGTTCTATCCGCAAGTCTTTAATGAGTTCTTACTTCAAGTATGCTACTGGAGAGGGAAGAGGAGGATATCAGATTGAAGCCTTGACTATGAGTTCATAGTCAAGGGAAAACTGAAAAGGCATAAATCCATGTCTTTCAAAAATCCTCAAAGTCTGGGGGAGAATGGATGTTTGTGCAACTAGCTGTCACTTTCCTCTTTGGTCTCAGTTTCCTCATTTACCAAAATAAAAAAGACAATGGACTGGATGACCCTAATGTTCTTTATAGCTCTCGTCTTCTATGTTCAATATTCCAAAGTTTTTGCATTAGCTTACATATGGAGGATTTCAAACATGATGTTCCTGAACCTCAAAATCCCACATGGAGAAGAGATTTTCAATTCCCTAAGAAATATAATCCTCAATCTAGATTTCTGGCCAGGGAAGTGAGATTTCCTGGGCAGCAGCAGTTTGCAAATAATATTATGGGTAATCCTGAATTAGAGAATTCTAGTATTGGGCAGCAGCTTTAGAATGCAAGATTTTCTGATGCAGTGGATCCTTTGGATAAGAAAAAGAACAGTTTACCTGTTTCCTAAAAGAAGTCCTATTTGAGGATCAAAGCAAACTAGATATGAAGAGAAAGGTTTTTCATGTTCAACAATCTCCAAAGTGTTTGCTATCTAAGGGCAGTTTAAACTACACAATGGCACTATGAACAGTGGAGAAACTATGTATAACTGTGGAATTGAGGGATCCAGCAGGACAAGAGAAGGTTGCTTCCAATGGCATCCTCAGACTCAGCTCCTTCTGAGGAGTGGGAATGGGGGGAAGTTAACAGGCTGTTTGCATGCTTCTGGTTCTGAATTTCTTCATGGGATTTTTAAAAATATGTTGCCTCTTGTGCATTTCTATAGAGGTTTATACAAAGGATGGTCTATATTCAAGATGGATTAACCAATCAAAAACAAAACAACAACAAACATTTATAAAGCACATGATACATGTGAGGCATCATGCTAGATGTTGGGAATCTGATGACAAAAGGGAAACAACAACTGCCCTCAAGGAACTTACAATCTATTGGGGAAGGGAGTAACATGTACACAGGGTCTTCCAAAAGTTTCAGTGCAATTGTAAGCTTTAATAGCTGAAAATGACATTAAAACCTTTGCAACACCTTGATATAAACTATATGCAGAATATAATTCCACCTCCAGAGGTGTCCCCATAAAGACCTGGCAGAGATGGAAGACATCTTAACTAATGGTACATATACCTTTGCTTAGGGCTCCCCAAGTTTTCAGTTTGACCTTAGAAGGAACTTTCTTTCAGAGAGAAACCAAGAAACAAAGATGAAAAGGAGCTATATGAAGGAAGAAGAAGAAGGGGCAGGAAAGGGAGGAGAGGGAGGAGGAAGAGGAGGAAGGGAGGAGAAGAGGAGGAAGAAGTTAGACTTTTGGGGTTTTTTTCATGGCAATGAGGGCTAAGTGACTTGCCCAGGATCACACAGCTAGTGTCAAGTCTCTGAGGCTAAATTTGAACTCAGGTCCTCCTGAATCCAGGGTCAGTGCTTTATCCAGAAGTTAGAAATTATTTAGCACATTAAGGTTTGTTTGTAAAGCACTTTACCCATAATATCTCATTTTATCCTTGTAACAACTTTGGGGGTTAGGTGCTGTTATTATTCCCATGAGGAAACAGAGACAGACAGGTGAAGTGATTTGGGCCACACAGCTAGAAAGCATGTGAAGCTGGATTTTAACTCAGAACTTCCTAACTCCAGGTTCAGTGCTCTGGCCACTGAGACACCTAGCTGCCTAATAATGGAAGATGAAAGAGAAAGAACACCCCAAGCCATACTGGTCTCCCATGGGTGCTGCCCCTGAAAGCAAACACAAAACAAAAACCAAACCAGTTCATGTGAAAAATGCTTAGAACTGAGATCTTTCTAAAGCACTGATCTGACCCCAGAACTCTTTCCATTTATCAGACTCTAGTGGCACCTTGGCAGAAGCAGAATCAAATAAAAATCTTGTTTAGCTTTTCAAATCCAGCCTCTCTTATCTTTCCAGTCTTCTCTGATCTTCCACCATCTCCCATACTCTTTAATCCAGAGACACTGGACTCCTTGCTGTTCTTCATGCAAAACACTCCATCTCTCGGCTCCATGAATTTTCATTTGCTCTCTCCCACACCTGGAAGTCCCTCCCTTCGTTTCCTCCACACAATTGGGTGGTCCAACAAGAGTGAACCAGAATGGATAACTGAAGAATTTGGTGATCCACTCAGAATGTAGGCAACAGTCCTTTGTTCCACTACCCCCTTCCTTTCCTTAGAGTACTTACTGGGGAAAACCCTGCTACCCTTTACTTATCCAAGCATTTCATTTCTGACTTCCTCCTTGACCTTTGGGGGAGGAGCACATCCTTTTTCCTCCCAGCTGTAGTCATTGTGGCCTACAAACAGAAGCCTTTCTTTTAAAAGTTTACAGGGTAGTGACTTTAAGATTATCTTTAAGCATAGCCATTAACAATTATTTTAGTCCAAGTTAGAGTTGCTTGTGTATAGCTCAAGTTTGATAGAGGGAAAGGTTACCCACAAGGGAGAGCTTTTTCCTCAGCTTAGGCTGGGAAGCAGGCAAACAGAGAGGAGAAAAGAGGAGATGAGGGGAAGAGGGGAGATGGGAAGGAGGGTGAGAAAAAGAGAGAGGAGAGGAGGGGAGGGGAGAGGAGTTTCTGCGATTTAGTGATCACCGAGCCATTTCAATCTGTCAGCATTCACTTACTAAGTGTTTATTACATGTTGGGCACTTTTCTAAGTGCTGAAGATGATTTTTCTGAACCCAGAGAGAGAATTGATCAGGAAGCAAGCCAGTAGCAATGAGACATAGAAGTTGGAACACTTGCTCAGATAACCATACTGCACACAACACCCATCCAACCCCAACTTGGCTATAGAAATATGCATAAAATAGATATTTTGATTTTTTTAGAAGACACTGGCAGCTATGGGGATCAGAAACAAAAACTGTGTAGGAGGGGGCAGTTGAGCCAAGCCTTAAAGGATAATGGAAATTCTGAGAGGTGCATGTGAGAAGGAAGAGGATCCCAGGCATGGAACACACCCTGTGCCAAGGTACATTGAGTGTCTGAGCAAAAGTTCCAATCACCCATTATCCCATTATCTACTTTGGGAGAAGCAGAGAAAAGATTCATACCTAAGTTTATTCAAGAGTTTTCCTTGGTGTTTCTGTGGTTAGGAAAAGAGTCAAATAGCAATAATATTCTCTTTGAGTCAAACCCATGGGCTCTAACTCAGTCTGTATGAGGCCATAGTCCTTTGGGGAGATGCAGTTGGGGGTAGGGGACTGGCTTGTAAGTTATAGAGGAAACTCAAGGAAATTTTTAAAAAGATGAGTTCCTTCCAGATTATTCTATAGAATTTGCCATGCGGACACAGATCTTTGCCTCTCTCAGTATTGGGCAGGAGGCCAAACAGAGTAACCCTTTCTATTGAATTTAGAGATTTTTTAAACAAACATTGTTAATGTTCAGAATATTTTGTTCAAAGTTGGGTTTTCAGAGCCTAACACCGAAAATATGCTTTAGAAGAACAATTCTCAAAGTGTGGTCTGGTGACCACTGAAGATGGGCTTATAAACACTTTCAGAGGATCTACAATGTCAATACTATCTCCCTAATAATCTAAAATGTTTACATTTCTAACATGCACATATATATATATATATATATATATGTCCACACATGTGTGTATGTAAATATACATCTATATAAAACTCCCATCACCAGAAGCTCCTTGAAGTCCTGAAAATTTTTTTAAAGTGTAAAGGTGGCCTGAGACCAAAGGTTTGAACCCACTGCTTTAGAACTTTTCATTCCAAATTATTCTGTGACAAGTGTTTGCAAGATTAGTTCTCATACCCATATACTCCACAGAGTCCCACAAGTCATAGGTGTAAATGGAAAGTTGGGGGAGTGGGGGAAATGATTTATTTTACTGTTCAGGAAAAACCATCACACTATTTAAATCAAACTTTATGTGATTAAAGGTTGCCCACACTCTGAACATTGCTTGACCTCAGTAACTCTCGAAGAAGTCCAGAGAAGGCTGTAAGGTATTTCTGGTCCCCCAGGCCCCAGATCCACTTAATACATTCTTGTTTTGTTCTCTCACCCCAGAGAACTCCTGAGGGGGTCCACCTCAAACTTCTGTTTTGGATTCCCTTTTGACTTTGCCCAAATCTTACAAAATGTTTATAGTTAGTCATGTTAATCTTAATCTACTTTGCTTTCAGGCTGCCAAAATTGTTTAACTGTAAACTTGGGGAAGCTAGGGTTCCTGTGTGGGAAACCTTTTGTCAAAATCCTACATAATATAAATTTTCCAGAATCTGAGGAGAGGGAGCCACACCTCCTTTCCAGCCCACTCTCATCTACCAAACAACCTCACAAATTTCTTTCTAAAACTATATCAGATTTTGGGGTCTGTTCTCACAAATAATGGATAGATACAGAGATAACATTGATACAGATGGATGGATTGTTGGATGGATGAATAGACAGATGGACAGATACACAGACAGACTATCTATGACAAAACTTAGGATTCAGCAAAAGCCTAAATGCTGGGCCATAGGACTGAAGACTAAGGGGGCTGGTTGATGAGAACATTTGAACCCAGGTCCTCAGATTTCAGAGCCAGGGCCCTTTGAACAGGAAATACAACTCTCAGGTATTGAATGAGGGCTAAAATTATGAGCAGGTGGAGGGCTGAAGAACTTACTGCTCTCAATGGTGACCTGTTCTCCTTGGGGGAGGTATTTTTAGGGAGTTTTGCCCACATATAAAGCTTACACCTGCCTCTTTGAAATTTTTTGTAGATTTCAGACTGAAAAGGACAACAGAGATCAGCTAATTCAGGACCTTCTTTTTCCAGATGAGAAAATGGAGGCCCAGAGAACATAAGAAACTTGCCCAAAGATGGACAAGTTACCAAGAAGCCAGGATCAAAGCCGGCCCTTCTAACTTAGAACATTCTTTCCATCAAGCTGTGTGGCCTTTTTTTTTTTCTTGTTCCTTTGTCTGGCCTCCAGGACCACCCAGAAGTCCAGTCCTTCTCCCTCATGACAGTCCTTTGTGTCAGAAAATCGCTGTCCTGGCTTCCCAAGAGGCCAGTCTTCTTCATGTTAAGCCCTAATTCTTCTAGCTAATCCTCCCCTGCAATGTCTGCACCAGAGACTCCTTAGTGTCTTCCCCAGCCTAGGTGCCCCCTGCCTCTTGCCATGGTTGTAGTCCAGCTTGTCAAAGTCCCTCCTAAAATATAAAGCCAAGAACTGAACCCCAAGGCCATTTCCCATTTATGAAAATGTTCTCAAACCCCTCAGAATAAAACTGAAATGTGTTCTAGGATCAGGGGTCACAGGCCCTTCCCAAAGTCTTGAGTTTCTCCTTGCCTCGCTGGGCCAGGGTTATTTCCAGTCCTATGATGACAGAACCTTCTCACACAATGAACACTTGCACGGACTAATTAGTGCCCACAAATGAAGTTGCTCATTAAAGCCTGGTAAACAATAAGCAGGAAGCTGGTACTGAGGCAGAGAGCTTCCCACATGCTCTCTGGCACAACAGAAAACTGGCAAAGAAAATATCTAGCCAAGGTTTCAGACAGCAATGAGGGCATGAAACCAGACAAGTGCCAAAGTTAAGGAAGAAGGGAAAGAGGACAGGAGACAGGATGCAAACCTGCTGAGGCCACAGGGCTGACTAGGGGATGAGCACAGCTCTTAGGCATCACATGTAATAATAATAATGCAAGCATCCCTTCCACATCACAGGGGCCAGGGGCATGGCACCCCATGATTTCAGAAATCTGCATAAAATTGTTGGCCTTCCCTTTGTACCAGAGAAGAAGGCTGAATTCTCATGGGATTAAAAAATAAAATATGCTGATATTATATTTTATGCATTTTGAGTCTCTAAACTTTTTCCATGTCATCCGCTGGCCTTCATATGTCATCTGCAACTTCTGCAAAACTCCCCCAAAATTCCCATTTAATTTCTTATGCCCAACTACAATATATTAAAACCACAATGGGGAAAGTCACAATGGGAAAAGAATAAGTGTAATGATGAGAGTAACAATAGTAATAGGAACTCACTTTAAAGTTTACAAAGCTCATCCTGTATATCATCTCACTTGACCAGGTTGGCATTGGACTAAAGGATGACTGCAGCCCCTGCCCATTCAGGCATGGTGACTTGACCAGCTTATTAAGGGCAGAATTAGGTACTGAGACCACGCCTTCTTTACCCACAGGTAAGACTTGATTCCCTTCTGCCCAGTAATGCTCTGTAGGTGATACACCCACACACACACACACACACACAGAGTATTCCATTTGTGACAACATGGAGCATCCCCAGCAGTGGCTTCTCAGAATTGCTCATCCCTTCTGATGGTTCTAAGGGAGATGCTAATAATGACGGGCAGCTGATACCCAACCAAATGGGAACCTTTGTTCATCATGCTCTGGGCATCTATAAACATGACAGCCAGAGACAACAGTCACACCATGTCACACCAAAAGCACGCATGGTGATAACTCCCTGATCAACCCCAGGACAAACCTGACAAAGACACAGGCTTCTTGATAGCAAGATGGCCAATGGGAAGGCCAATAGATTAGGAATGTGGTAGAAATCATAAGCAGGTACTTTACCCACATTAGCTATTTTTAAAATTTAGCATGGGCTAGTTCCCTGCCTGGTGGAATAGTAATTAAATAATCTGTCATTTGCAAGAGATGCAGATCTCCATGGCAAGCTGGTCACAATGCATTCTCTATGACTAACAGAGCTTGGTAAACAGGAAAAGCGGGGAAGAAGGCACAGAGAAGCCCATTTATGATAGCCCAGGTCACTGGCTTCTGATCAGGGCCTTTTGGTGCAAGAGGAAATACTTTCAACACACAACAGTAGCCCAAGTTACCTTTGTCATAGAAGCTCAGCACTGGAAAGGGCCAAAATGGTCATCTACTCATGCACCCCCACCACCCCCCCAAATCACGAATGCTGCTCACTGCTCTGAGACTTCACATAAGTGAAGTTAATCATTAAATTCTGCAGACACCAAGAGCTAACTGTCTGGCAAGGCTGCCCCTCTCATTACTGGAAATCTCTCAGAAGTCATCAATTGGGAAGCTTTCCTCTATTTCAAGTTGGCGTCTCCCACTCTCCCTTCTCTTAAGCTAAGCCCTCAGCCATTATATCTCCCCTCCCATATGTGGATAGACAGGTATAGATAGAAATGATATAGATAAAGATGAAAGAGACATAGAGAGTTCTTCAGACTAATCATAATCTGTTGAATGGCTTAGCATGCAGACCTTTAAGTGTTATGGAGATGTTATCTTTTCATATAATTATCACAGTTCCATTCCAGATGCTTTCTGGATTGTCAAGGTCCCTTCTAAATTATGGCACCCTGTGGAAAGAATATTGAACTAGATGGCTGCTGGGGCCTCTGCTCTCAAGCTTATGTTGCTATGAGTTGAGCATGATAATGTTGTCGGACTGAGGTCTGACTGTTGTTTCCCGTTGGTCACTATCTCAGATCTTTTTTTAACCAAGGCAACTTCTTGCATATGAGTAGAGATATTAATGATGTACCATTGACTGGTATCATCTCTTGGCAGTCAACTGTGGGATCCCGTGAAGTAAAAGGCCCTTTATGGTGTCCTACAACCTCATTGGGCTGGAAATGGGCCAGTCCCTTGGCCATCAAAGAAGAAAGAATGACCTCAGAGGCCAGGCCCAGATCCTATATGTTTACCATCATATCACTGAACAAGGGTGATCTAGCAAAGTGAGGAAATCTACCCTATCCTTGTCCCAAGGTCTCTTAGTAGATTCAGGTCCAAGTTCTCTACTTTCCTAGTGACCTCCCCACTTTTCTGCCAAACAATTTCCTTGAGGGAGGATGAGGATGAGAAATGCTAAGGAAAGAATCCTTGCCCAAAGCACTGTTGGCACTGCCCACACTTGGGAGAAATGCCTCTTATTAATGGCATATTTGGAAACAAATATAAAAATATCTGGTGCCTGGATCTCTGCCTGAACTTTGTAGTAGTGACTGGAGGGGGTGTAAAAATGTGCTCTGAAGATGAGCATAGGAGGAACTGTAGTTTCAAAGCATTTTCCTAGTAAGAGGAGCTGGTATGGGCAGCTATGTGGTACAGTGGATAGAGTACAGGGTATGAAGTCAGAAAGATTCATCTCCCTGTGTTCAAATCTGGCCTCAGATACTCACTAGCTGTATACCCTGGGCAAGTCACTTAACCCTGTTGGCCTCGGTGTTCTCCTCTGTAAAATGAGTTGGAGAAAAAAAAATAGCAAACCCCTCCAGTATCTGCCAAGAAGACCCTAAAAAGGGGTCACAGAGAATCAGAATGAAAACAACTGAACAACAAAAAAGAAAGATGAGTCATTGCATTTTCTTAGACATTGCTCAGCTCTGAGGGTCTTGCAGCATGTGGGATGGGGAAAATACTTTCTATTTGTGATTAAAGGATTGGTCTGGATTATTCTGTGTTCTAAATTCTACCACAGGAAGATATGTAGAGGTTTAGAACCCTCAAAGGTGTCCACACGGGGACTATGGGCCAAGAGACTTCCTGAGTTATGCACAAAACAAACAGGGTAAACCACTGTAACGTTTTTCAGGGCCTTTCACAAAAGTGATGTTGCTGGTGGAGGGGATGAGGGGCCAATTACAACCCCTTTAATAGATATTCAAGGATGACAAAGTAAGGAAATTTGTCCATTTCAGAAGCTTGCTTTATGAGTGGGGTTCCATGGTGTGACTACAAATCACTCCATCCCTTTAGCCTTAGCCCTCCCTCATCATCTGAAGAGAGTTAGTTTCCTACTATGGGCCTGATCTGTCTATGAGAATGGGAGGTGAGAGAGTAGTACCAAAGTTAGTGCTATGCTTAGATTTTATAAGCCTGACATTGCATCCTGAATAGGCAAATGAAGCTTGTCCTTTCTATGTAAATACATTTAGTTAAACAGAATGCCTTACTTATACAAAGGAATACTAATTAGAATAGATATGGAAACAGTAACAATTAGTATCTGCTTTCTGTTTGCTTCTATAAACAAGAGGTGATCTCTTTGAATACTTTCAGTGATGGGAAACTTACTCCGCATCAAGGCAATTTATTTTACTTTCAGACAGCTGTGATTATGAAAAAGTCTTTTCCCCCTCAAACTAAGCCTGAATCTTTCTCCCTACTGGTCCTAGTTTTTCCCTCTAAAAATCAGACTCAAATCTCTCTTTCCCATGAAAGCCCTGAATATACATAAAGAAGACAACCATGGCCCCTCCCCCAGTCTTCTCTTCTCCAGGATAAATACATGCAGTTTCTTCAGTTGTTCCTCTTTTAACAAGGCCTCCAGTCTGTCGTTTTCACATGCCAGCCAAGCACTTTTAGAAATTCTCCGGGATATCAAAGTTCAACCAAAGGAGAAGCCAGTAGATATCCACAGAAGGCTGCTGCACCATGGACCAGTGATACCCATGAAGCTGGCTCACTCCCTGTGCCTTACTATATCACAAATCAACAGAATGCGCAGAAGTGTAGAAGTGGCTCGTCTCCAAATGCATGTCATCAGGCTAGCAAACCGAATCTCCCAGCATCTGCCTTGGAGGGCCTTCGGACCCAGGGAATGAGAAAGCCAGCTGGCTTTTGGGCAGCCTTTTGTGGCCTAAAAATGGGCCAAAGGCCAGATAGGCATTTGCTACCTTTTCATTTAGTGATGAGTATTTACATCTAAAGTTTCTAGTCTTCCAAATTCTTATGAAATGTGAACACCCTGGTAGGGGGCCAGCTTTGGAGCATGAGGACACTGGCAAAACTCATGGAATAAAATCTGTATGTTGGATGGGCCTGATTCCCCGCCACTTCTCTTCTTTCATTAATGAACACATAACACGAGAAAGCTGTTACTAAGACAATGTCAGACCACAACCATGTCTCCAGTGTGTCCCAAGACCTACAATGAGATTAAACATTTCACAATTCCATTCCACAAATTCATCTAACATTTCAGGAAGTAGGTTGGTTGTTATGTGGGGTGGGGGAGTTGGTTGGTTGTTGTCTTTCATCCTCAAAGAGAACCAAAATGACATCACTATGTTGGGGGTCAAGGTACAGTGTTTCTGCTTGTAGCTGATCAGACCAATATGAGTTCAGAAAGCTCTACCACAGGTTGGGCACAAATAGTCCATATGAACATTTGGAGTGGAAATGTTGTGCATGTCATGTTTCTTTTGAGCTATTGCAATTCTGCTTTGCCAATAAAGTACAGTGCCTTCTTTGATGGGGGCATGCTATGCTAGGCAGTCCTATGCCAGCATCTCCCATGTCTCACAATTAATTCCAAAATTTTTCAGAGAGACCATCAGAGTGTCCTTGTAACATTCCTTCTGACCTCCATGTGAGAGCTTGCCTTATGTGTGCTTTCTGTAAAATAGTCTTTGAGGAAAACATACTTTTGGCATAGTGGAGGTAAGGAGGAAGAGGAAGAAGAGGATCATCTATCTACCTGAAGAATCAATGTTCATGTAGACACTCCCTCTGGTGGTGCCATAAATAACCCATCTATACCTTCTTGGTTTGTATGTCCTGTCCATATCTTCTCAGGAATCCTCCATTAAGGGTCCCATCCCAAAAGCTCAAAGGGATCTTTTGGGCAATGGAAACTATATAAATAGGAGGGCCACATTTAGGCTGTCGATCTGTTGAATCTTGTTCTACTATATGATCGGCTCATAGTATGTCAAATGTCTCCTGGATCATGTCTTTAGACAGAGGGGAGGAAGGAGGGAGGGAGGGGGGAGGAAAGAGACAGAGAGACAGAGAGAAACAGAGAGAGAGAGAGAGAGAGAGAGAGAGAGAGAGAGAGAGAGAGAGAGAGAGAGAGAGAGAGAGAGAAAGATTGCTCCCAGGGTTGCTGTGAAGATAAAATTATGTAGTCTCTATAAAGGGATTAGCAAATCTTAAAGTGCTATACAAAGGTTAGTGATTATTATTATCAATGTTTCAATGATGATTTTCCTTTTAGAGAAGTGGCCAGTGTTCATGGGAAGTATGGAATCATTTCCTAAATACAATCCAGCCCATGTTCTTCCTCCTCTTCCATTCTCTGCCCTGCTTGTTGTCCATGTGCAGTGTCTTTAAGATCCACTCCCTACTGTACCAGTTCTGTGGTTTCTCCACTCAATAGTCTGAACAGAAGTCATTCTTCATCTACTCAGGGTTCTCTGTTTACAGTTAGCCCAGATACTTGAGTAGCTGGTTATTTGCTTTGAGGGACCATAGTAGAAGTCAATCCAACAGAGTTATAGGAAACAGTGCAGTGAATTCTTCTCCACAAACTCTTCCTAACGAATCTAGAAAATGCACCAAACCAAATTCTCATGGGGAAATCCAGAAAAAAAAAGTCACAGTGAATCCTTTATCCAGCCCAACTTGGTATAGTAGGGTGATAGACAGGGAGGTCTTCTGACACTGGAGACAGGGTTAAGCCAGGTAACTAGGGTGAAACTGTATGCCAGGGCATGAGGTCCCAGACTCATATTAGGACATGCCCAGACCCATACTGGGGCATTGCAACAGGGACGGGTGCCAACTGAAAGTTTTGTTGTCCACTACCCAGAACTGGGTGGCAGATTCAGGGTAGAGTGAAAAGGGGTCCTGTGTATGGCAGTAGCATTCCTGGATATGGAGGCCCTGGGCAGTATATGGAGAAAGGAGGAAATATGGAAGCCAGCAGTAGCAGCAGGATGGCTCAGACCTCAGGAACAATGCATCTTGGCCAGACTATGAAAGAGTAACCAGGGCAGGATTCCCAGGTCAAGGGGGAGCATACAATTCTACCACTTTAAACCAACAGAGCTTTCCCACTGACTGATAGAGATGGAGTCCAGCAGCATCTACTCCTGCACAAACACCAAATGCAGAACTCAGACTAGAGGGTGGCAATCAGACTGTGCACTGGATCAAACCAGTTTGATGAAAGCACTGAAATCCTGGATTAAAACAAAACTCAATACCTCCAAGAAAGCTGCAGCAGAACTAGCCCAGACCTTCCCTCGAGAAGAGTCACACATCCAAGCCTTAATATCAGGTATGAAGTCAGGAAGTTAAATGGAAGAATAGACAAACAAATAAAAAAGAACCCCACAATAAAAAGATGTTACAGTGGCAAGCATGCTTAAGACATAAACACAGAAGAGAATGACTCCTGAATATCTATAGGCAAAGCCACCAAGAAAAACACTACTTGGGCACAAATTCAACTAGATTCTTGGAAGAGATAAAGCAAGAGGTTGGGGGGGGCTTTTTTAATAACTAAAAATGTTTTGTAAATGGAATGAGAGTACTTGAGGGGGGAAATGGGGGGAAATAACAGCTTGGCACAATAGGTAGAAAACCTTACCTAAACAACAAACTCCATGAAAAAAAGAAGCCAATGATTCCATGAGGCAACAAGAAATATAAATACAAAGTCAAAAAACTCAAAAAATAGGAAATGTTATACATCTCACAGCAAAAACAATTGACATAAATATATATATAATATATATATAATATATATATATATATATTATATATATATATATCAGGAAAGAAAAAATTTAATACTCACTAGACAGAAAGAACTCCATGACCAAAAAGTGTCTAGACACTGTATTTCAAGAAATCTTAAAAGAAAACTTCACAGATCTCTTAAAACCAGTGGGCAAAGTAGAAGAAATAGAAGGAATTCACCAGTCATCTCCTGAAAGAAAAATCCCAGCAACATCATAGCCAAAATCTGGGGTTTCCATGTTAAAAAATATATACTATAAGCAGCCAAAAATAAAGAATTTAAATATAGAGCAACTACAGTTAGGATCAGAGACGATTTAGCAGCCACCACTATAAAGCAGTAGAGAACTTGGAATGTGCTATTCCAGGAGGCAAAAGATATGGACTTATAGTCAAGAATAACTTACCCAGAAAAATTCAGTATATTGCCAGGGTGTGGGGGGAAGCAGGCATGAATCTTTAATGAAATAAAGGACTTCTAAGCATTCCTGTTGCAAAGACCAGAACTGTCTAAAAACTTTGAAGTATAAAAACAGGAGTGAAGAAAAACATTAAAAGGTAAACATACATGAACAATGATAAAGGACTAAAAAAGAATGAGTAGCTTACATTCAAATATGAGGAGATAACATGTGTCCCCTCTAAACCCTATCCTCATCATCATCATCAAGGGTCATGAGGGAGTTCAATTAGACAAAGCCTGGGAGCAATTTTGCTACATTTTGATGATCTTTTTAAAATAATGGAAAGAGAGGGAAAGAGGAGTACACTGAGGGTGGAGAGGAAGGAATTTCAGAGAAAAATATCTCACATAACCAAGGTGCACAAGTAGACATTCATATGAACAAAGAGGAGAGCGGAAGGGGGGCAGAGGGGCAGGTGACACTGGATACAAGGAGGAAGAGAGCAAGAGAGAGAGAGAGAGAGAGAGAGAGAGAGAGAGAGAGAGAGAGAGAGAGAGAGAGAGAGAGAGAGATGGGTACAGAAATCCAGTTCACTCAACAGTGAAACAGGAGGGAAGGGGGAGAAGGAGGGAGTGGGAATTACAAGGGTGGGATTTACTCCTAAACTAACTGAATTCTAAGCAAGTATAAAAATATTTATAGCAGTTCTTTTTGAGGAAGCAAAGAATGGGAATCTGAGGAGATGCCCATAAATTGGGGAATGAATTAACAAGTGATAGTATATACCTATGATGGAATAACATTGTGCTGGACTCAACATCATAATGACCAAGTAGGATTTCAGAGGCTAATGAGGAAACATTATCTGCCACCTGATAAAAAGGTGAAAAACTCAGAATAGAAAAGGAGAATAATACATATGTATATATATTTGTATGTATGTGTGTATGTATATTGTGTAGACTAGGAAGTGGCCAATGTGGAAATTTGTTTTGAGTATTTTTTTGTAATGGGTTTTGTTTTTCTTGTGTTCTCAATGTGAAAGGGGGGCAATGAGAAGGCAGATCTTAGTTGATTAAAACAAATTATATTTTTAAAAAGAAAAAGACAGTTTGGGAACTCTGACCGACACAATGACCAACCACAATTCATAGGGACTCCTGATTAAATATGCTACTCACCTCCTGACAAAGAGGTGTTGGACTCAGAGCACAAATTGAGATAGATATATATTTTTAGACATGGCCAACAAGAAATGTTGTTTTGCTTGACTATACAAGCTTGTAACAGAGGTTTTGTATTGGGGAAAAGAAAAGACTGATCTTTTCTTGAAAACAAAATAGAATTTAATTTAAATACTCTTAAGAAAGAAAAGGAGAAAGAGAGAGAGAGAGAGAGAGAGAGAGAGAGAGAGAGAGAGAGAGAGAGAGAATAGGCTTATCATCTGCAAACAAGAACAGTGAAAGAAGCTTCGCTATCTATGGGGAATCCCTCTTCCACTTGTATTCTTCACTGCACATCTTCCATGTCAATGGCAAAGACCTTTAAGAAGCCCATACTTTGCTTTCCTGGGCCTTCCTGGATGCCAAAAATCAGAGGATCATTGAACAGTTATCTCTGTTATTGTATCCAGCAATGAATCTTGTCTAACCTTAACATAGGCACAGGAGACACCTTTAAGATGAATCTTTAAAACAGCATTTACTCTACCAAACAAACTGCATTTTTAATATAGGTAAAAGTAGGTTCTTTTATACTCTGTACTTTTCAGTCTATTGTGTGATTGCAAAGCTCTTCCACTGAATATAATTTGTAAAAAAATCTACCTGTTCCTGTCTATTATTTTCATGAAGGATACCTTTGATATGTATGTCAATTATTCTCAAATAGTTCAGGGGAAAGAGAGCACAGGCATATTTATTAGTAGTTAGTCGTTGATATTTTCTCAACTGTTTTTTCTAAATAATAAATAAGACTATCTGGGGGTTTTCCACACATTTGGCATTTTCCCATCTTTAAGGTACCTTGAGAATGATTCCCTCCATGGCCTTAAAGCTATGGCACCTAAAGCGAAGGAACCTCTATGCATTCCTAGACTGGCCCAGGTGCCCTTTCCATTGTGATTTTCTTTCATTTCATTTCTACTTCTCCAGGCAGTATTTCAGGGAATGAAATGTGACAGTGCAAATGGGAAAGTTCCAAAGTCATTGATGAATAAAGTGGTTTACATTATAGTTTGCTCTGGACAGTGACAAAAATGATCCATTTTTCATTTGTTTGTTGTCTTTTTTAAATTAAGGTTGGTTTTTTTTTTTCAATTAGCAAGCAATTATTTTTCTTTCCCTCCCACATTCCTTCTACTAAAAAAGAAAAAGAAAAGCTCTGTGACTCATATGCATGGTCCAGAAAAGCAAATTTAAACATCAGCTACATCCCAAATATGTCTAATTCTAAATAGATAGATAGATAGACAGACAGATAGACATATATACATATATCTGTGCCTGTGTGTGTATTATAGTCCATCACCTCTCAGTTGCAACATGAAATGCTTTGAAGGCAATCTCACTTAACTGAATCTCAGTGCAACCTGCCAAAAGCTCATTTTCTCTCCTCTACTTCCCAGTGTTTTATGAAGTCATGTTTCTCATAATCTTCCTCTATAATATTTCCAAAGGAGTTTATATTCTAAACTAGTATTCTCTGGTTGCTATATCTCTCTCTTGGAAAAGAGGTTACATGTTTACTGTATTCGATGATTTTTAGGCTTTTTTGAAGGAAGGAAATGTTTGGAGTTTTTTCTTAATTCCCAAGGCATAGTGCAGTGTATTTTATACAGCAAGCAAAATTGCCCAGTCCTAATGCTAGGTATCATTGAGGATAAAAAGAAATGTATGTCATGATCCCAAACCTCAGATGAAACAGGAAAACTAGATTAATACATATGAAACAATTAATGAACATGAAATATATGGAGCTATTTCCCCATATTATACATATGAAAATTATTTTAAACTCATCTGTACAATTTTCATCATGATGCAGTGACTAGAATGCTGGACCTGTAACTAAGAAGACATGAGCTTCACTACCCAACTTGTACCTGCTAATCCTGGTTGCTATTTTCCAGGGTTTTTTAATCTGTAAAACTGGAATGACAATTGTTTCTCTCTCCCAATACTGTTAGGAGGGTAAGATGAGATAATAGATAGAAAGCACTTTGCAAACCTGATTACAATACATACATACATACATACATACATTCAGAAAGAAAGAAAAAGAAAGAGAAACAAAGAAAGGAAAAAGGAAAGGATAATGTGGGGTTGACTTGTATTAAGTATTATTAATTAGAATAATATGAAATTTATTAGTAATAAACTATATGCTATCTATTATTATTATTAAATTCTATATTCTATTAAACTCAACATTTTCTAGAAAATCTAAAGCTTTTTGGATCCTATGTCATACAATTTTTTATCTATTCCTAAAATTTTCAGAACAAGAAGTCCTAGAACAAGAGGCTAAAGTAGAAATTTTTAAGAATCTCCCATTTGCCATCTGAAAGAGATCCCAGGGGGGAAAAAAACTTACAGGAATGTCATAGCCCACTTTAAGGAGAAAATACTGCAAGCAACAAGAAAAAAAAAAACAATTTAAATACTGTGGGAATACAGTAAGGATTCCACAAGACCTGGCAGCTTCTACACTAAAAGACCATAGGTCTTGGAACATTATATTTCAAAGAACAAAGGTACTGCAATTGCATCTAGGAATAACTTATCCAGCAAAGTTGAGTATAATCCTGAATGGGAAAAAATGGACATTTGGCAAACTGAATGACATTCAGGTATTTGTAACAAAAAAGACCAGAACTCAATGGAAAATTCAATATAAAAGATCCAGAAAAATATAAGGAAAACATTAAAGACTAATTATAAGGCATTCCTTTTATCAAATGAGATAATATTTGTAAAGTACATAGCACTGTGCCTGGCACAGTGGTAGATACTTAATAAATGCTTATTCTCTTCCTTCCACACCCTGCCATCAGACAGTTGGATAACCATGCCATTTATACCCTTATCCATGCATTGCTAAAGATGGTAAATAGCACAATACCAAGAAAAGTGCCCTAAGGCATCCCAACTAGAGACCTGTATCCAAGTTGACATTAATGATGGTGTTTTGTGTTTAATTATTCCAGCAGTCCTAAATCCACTTAAATGCCCTTTCATTCAGCCCTGGTAATTCATATTATCATGTCAATAAAGAGAATGAAATTTTTCTGGAAGGGAAAGGTTTTGATGAAAACATGGTGATTGTTGGTAATAATTGTTTCCTTTTCTAAAACTTTGTAACATCTTAGCTTTAATATATTTCAGTTTTCATTCTCTTTTTTTTTAAACTCTCAATATTCTCTTTTCACCAGTTCTGTAGCTTCACTCCTCTTCTCCAAGATCTCTCCAGGACCACTGATAGTGACTCAGCAACTACATCTGCCAAGTTTCTCATTACCCCAAGAAAGAGTTCCAAGCCTGATGACTTGAATTATTTGAGGTAAACTAGGTGCTGTATTACCAGCTGCTCTCTTATCTTCAGTTTCAACTTCCTAGTAGCCATTTTTGCTCTCTCCTTCCCCATATAAAAATCCTTCTATTAGTAAGAGAATATAGAAGAAATATGAGTTGACTGATTCAGCCTTCTCTCTACCTTATATTATTATCCCGTTCATCCCAAGCTACTGCCCTAACCCTTCTTAAATCTCCTCTTACCACCCTCCCCCATGAATTGTAACAACATATGTGCAACCTCTTGTTTTCTTGACCATTTAACTCCACTTTCTGCTCATTCTGGGCTTTAGCATTCCTGACATGTTCCTTTACAGAGTCATTCAGCTGCCCTGTGTTCATGCTCTGTTAACTTTCCTCGCTTCTATCTTCAGCAAATCTTTCTTACAAACCTCCAATGGCCAATGAATCTCCTGTGCAGCCACATCAGTCCCTCTGGACACCTCCTCATTTTCCTCCTATTCAGAATTGTTTCAGTTTGTGTCTTCAGTTTTCGTTTGGTTTGGGAGTTTTTGAGAGCTTCCCACCCTGCTTGGACTGACTTTTCTGTGAAGAATACTAGGCATTTGAGTGAAAGGTGTTCACTACAAAGCAAAGTCTTAACTCTACAAGCAATAGACTCGACCCTTTCTTCTCCTTAAGTGTCCAGATGAACAATTCCTCTTCATGGTGGAACACTTCCTTATGACATGGTGTCAGCTCATCTCACTTTAATAGGGCTCCCCAATCAGGCAGTATGGTACAAAGGAAAGAGCATTGATTCTGGGGTTAGAGCACCTGCTTTCAAATTTGTCCTTGATATATACCACCTTGTGACCTTGAGCAAGTCTCTTACAATCCCTCTGCCTCAGTTTCTTCATCTATGAATGAAACAATTGGAATCAGCCTTTGAGGTCCTTTTTAAGGGGGAGTGAACAAAATGACCTCTAAGGTCCCTTCTTGCACGCAGTCTGTGCTATTAAGAACCAAAAACTTCCATGAAGGGGAGAAAAAAAGATTTGAATCAGCTTGGTGTTTTATTGCTTCATAACTACTCTGTACAGATGTACTCTGAAATATAATTCTCTTCAAATATTACTTGTCTTGTCCTAAGGGATTTTATATGAAGCTTTATGTTAAGCCAAAAATGTGAACTTCATTAAAATAGTGATAATTTTTAAAATGCCTTGCAGATGGATTAGGGGGAGGGGGGAAAACTTCAATCCTACATAAAATAATTTGCTCTAACTACATTTTTTAACATTACTCCTCTCCTCCTCCACCACCACCATCACCACCGCATCCCCCCAGCCTTGTCCCTTCTCAGTTCCTATTTATAACTCACACTTCCATAGCTCATTAAAGTTAATAATAATTATGGCAACAACAGTAACAACAATAATAACAGACTCTTCAAAACCCCATCTATTGCCCTTCTGGGGGCTGGGGGTGAGGAGATCCAATAGCAAACTCAGGGAATGCTGGCCAAAGTTAGAATGATATTGGGGGCAAATTTGGTGCCCTGAGAATCTTCTGGTAGCTATGGAGGAAGGCCTGGGGAGACCCTGGAACATTGATCAGCTGAGTTCCAGACATATCAGTAATTGCCTGAGCCCCCAGCCAGTGGGATGTGACTACTCCTGTGAGCTGGAGAAGTAGATAGGGAGAAGAGAAGAGAGAGGTGCAGGGCTGTGGGCTGGCCCTTGGTGGAAAGCTTGTAATAATCTGCTAGTATGGAGAGGCCAGCCCAATGAGTCCTATCCATTCTACTACCATGGAAAGGCAAGACAATTTGGGATAAGTAAGAAATATCAGTATCCTACCTACTTGAAATATGTCAGTCTGTCTTGCTGTCCAAACCATGATAATGGACAGATAGGTGGCTCAGTGGATAAAGCACCAGGCCCAGAGTCCAGAAGACCTGAGTTCAAATCTGGCCTCAGACACTTACTAGTTGTGTGTTCCTGGGCAAGTCCGTTCAACTCTTTCTGCTTATAACGTCTATAACTGCCCATCTATAACATGGGGCTAATAATAGCCCCTACTGGGGGCAGCTAGGTGGTGCAGTGCATAAAGCACTGGCCCTGGATTCGGGAGGACCCTGAGTTCAAATCTGGCCTCAGACACTTGACACTTACTAGCTGTGTGACCCTGGGCAAGTCACTTAACCCTCATTGCCCTGCAATAATAATAACAACAACAAAAACCCTTACAGGGTTGTTGTCAGGATCAAATGGAAAAAAAAATTGCAAAATGCTTAGCAAAGTGACTCACACATAGCAAGTACCATATAAATATTGGCTATTGTTGTTGCTACTATTATTATGCAGGGAATGGGGGTGTTCATTTGGGCCATGATGAGATTGATCTTATCTTCCATCAGCAAGCACATCTACTGCTTTCCTGTGACTTCATGTATTTTCTATTATATGCTTAAAGTTGTTCTTTTGAGAAGGGGTCCATGGGCTTCCCTAGGCTGACAAAGAAGTCCATGACACAGAAAAGGTTAGAAACCCCTAGTTGCGTCCTTTATCATGTCTGAATAAAGAAAGACTAAAAGAATTTAGAGTGAGAAGAAAACTCAGCCATCAGCATCTAGTCCAATCCCCTCATTCTCCAGAGGAGATAGGTAAAATCCAGAGAGTGAAAGGGACTTGTCCATAACTTCCCAGCCAGTTAGTGGCAAAGACATGACTCAGACCCAGATTTGGGGACTCCATGTGTCTTTTATTGCTGGTTATTCCATTTTTCTGTTGTTTTTAATACATGGTTAGGCATTTATTATTCATCTCTACCTTAAGCAATGGACTCCTTTGGAGCAAGGGCCATGTCTTACTCTTCCCCACCCAAACCTCCTTCCAGGTGCCTGCTAGGACTCTAAATGTAGTCTGTGCAAGGTTAGCAAATGTTTCCTGAATTCATTTGATTACACTGAGCCAAAGACAACCCATCTATTGATTTTAGTGGCAGGAGAGAGACAGTGTGAGGCAGTGGGGAGATCACTGGATCCTCAATTAGTGGAGCTTGATTCATGTCTCAGCTCAAGAAATCCCTCCCCATGGCTTATTGGACAAGTCAGTTGTGCTGTCTGTGACTCACTCTCCTGTAAGGAATAAGGACATTGGACAAGCTCTCTCTCTAAGGTTCTTGCCAAGTTTGGGTTGCATGATCTGTATCACTTTTGTTGTTGTCTAAATGGTGTCAAAGAACTTGTTGGACAGAATCACTTTGCTTTTCAACATAGCAGCTCTTTTGATAACCTGTCTGTGGACAAGTGATTCTTGAAACCCAGAACAAGAGAGTCAAACAGCCACCCCCTTCCCTTGATCCCCATCCAACATAGTTTTCTCCTGGCCCCTTCCACAGCCAAGTGCCCAATTGGCTTCCAAGCCCAAGCTGAGATAAATCCTTTGCAAAGGCCCCAGGATGCTTGGGGAAGCACTTGTGACAAAAGCTGCCTTCAGCATTTTCAGGAGACGTGCTGCCAAAATTCATTAGTTATTCTCCTAAAGACCTGCATGTATGTGGAGAGATCATCCCCCAAAGGCCTTTCAAGGGAGAAATATGTTGTGTAAATGGCAATAAGAGTGACTTCCAGGAATACATTATGTTAATTAGAATCACAGTTGTCCTTGGTCTGAATCTCACCAGGCTTCAGAGAAGAGTGTCCCATTGCCAGGGGATCCACCCAAATACAGGTATCACAACCTGAAGACTAGCTCCTGTTTCCAATTTGGGATGTCTGTTCCATCTCTCATTTCATCAGCCCATAAGGATTGAACATCAGTTATGTATTGTTCAGCTCTGCCCTTGGTGCCAGACGATTATCAAGAATCAACCAATGGCTCTTTACTTTAAGGAAATAATAGGGCCAGAGTCAAGATGTTGGAGAGAAGCTGGGAAGTTACCTGAGCTCTCCAAAATTTCCTTCAGAAACATTGAATTAAGCCTCTAGATGAATTCTAGAGCTATAGGACCTACAAAAGAATGGAGTGAAACAATTTTCCCTCTTAAAATAGCCTAAAAAGATTTTACTTGGGTAAGGTGGGATCACAGCTCAGTGCAGAGGGTGTCTGGGCAAGCCAACAAAAGGCTCTTAGCCACAGTACAGATAAGAATTGACCCTTGGTTCTGGATGAGCAGGTTAGTGGCACAGTCTCCAGCCCCAATGCAGAAGGCAATCTGCCAGCTGGGATATCCACTACACAACAGGTGTAAGTTGACAAGGTCATTCGAGTGCAGCAAGCAAGCCATAAACTGCTGAGGCCTCAGAGCAGAAAGCCAGTGATCAGGTCCCTGGCTCCCAGAACAAGAAGCTTGGTTCAATATCCCCTGTGTCCCAAGAGCCAAGATCAACTTTAAAAGGCATGAAATAGGCTAAAATATGATTGAGAAACAGACTATAGAAAGCTATTATGTCAACAGAGTAGACCAAAATACAAACTCAGAAGAGGACAACAATGTCAAAATGCCTACATGTGAAGTTTTGAAGGGGAAGATGAATTGATATAAAAACCAAAAAACCCTCTTGGAAGAGTTCAAACGGGATTTTATTAATAAAATAAGAGAGAGAAGAAACACTGGGAAAAGAAATAAGAGTTATGCAAGAGTCAATAGCTTGGAAAAAGAAAACAACTCCTTAAAAAATGCAATTGACCAGGGGCAGCTAGGTGGCGCAGTGGATAAAGCACCGGCCCTGGATTCAGGAGTACCTGAGTTCAAATCCGGCCTCAGACACTTGATACTAACTAGCTGTGTGACCCTGGGCAAGTCACTTAACCCCCATTGCCCACAAAAACAAAAAAACAAAACAAAACAAAAAAAATGCAATTGACCAACTGGAAAAGAAGTTACAAAAGCTGACTGGGGAAAATAATTCCTTAAGAATCAGAATTGGGCAGATGAAAGCTAATGACTCAATGAGACATCAGGAAGCAGTAAAGTAAAATCAAAAGAATGTAGAAGTAGAAAAAAAACATAAAATATCTCATTGGATAAACAACACACCTAGAAAATAGATCCAGGAGGGACAATTTAAGAATTGTTGGACTCCCTTAGGACCATGGTTAAAAAAAAAAAAGTCTGGGCAGCATATTTCAGGAAGTTATCAAGGAGAACTTCCCCAGTGTCTTAGAACCAAGGGGAAAAATAGTCATTGGAAGAATCCACTGATCACCTCCTGAAAGAGACCCCAAAAGGAAAACTCTGAGGAATATTTTTTGGTGAGGCAATTGGGGTTAAGTGACTTGCCCAAAGACCCACAGCTAGTAAGTTTCAAGTGTCTGAGGCCGAATTTGAACTCAGGTCCTCCTGACTCCAGGGCCGGTACTCTATCCACTGTACCACCTAGCTGCCCCTAAACTCTGAGGAATATTGTAGCCAAATTCCAGAATTATGAGGTGAAAGAGAAATTATTGCAAGCAGGCAGAAAGAAACAATTTAAATATAAGGGAGCCATAATCAGGATTACACAAGATCTGGAAGCTTCATCATTAAAGGATTGGAGGGCTTGAAATATGATATTCCAGAGGACAAAGGAGTTTGGATTACAACCAAAAATCTACTACCCAGGGGCAGCTAGGTGGCACAGTGGATAAAGCACCAGCCCTGGATTCAGGAGTACCTGAGTTCAAATATGGCCTCAGACACTTGACACTTATTAGCTGTGTGTGACCCTGGGCAAGTCACTTAACCTTCATTGCCCCACCAAAAAAAAAAAAAATCTACTACCCAGCAAAATTTAACATAATCTTTTAGAGGAAAAGATGGACATTCAATGAAACAGGGGACTTTAAATATTTCCTGATGAAAAGTCCAGAACTGAACAGAAAATTCAATCTTCAAATGTAATACTCAAGAGAAACATAAAAAGGTAAAATAGGAAAAAAAACACACGTTATTCAATAAGGTTAAAATGTTTACATCCCTACATGGGAAGAAGATACTTGTAATTGTATTTCTCTTAAGGCAGGTAGAAGGACTATATGTAGACAGAAGATGTGGATATAAGTTGATTTTGATGTGATGATATAAAAAAGTATCAACCAGTAGTCAATAAATTAGCAGACAACATGGTATCATGGGGAAGCTAGGTGGTGTAGTGGATAGGGCTCCAGGCCTGGAGTCAGGAGGGTCTGAGTTCAAAGCTAACCTCAGATACTTCCTAGCTGTATGACCCATGGCAGGTCACTTCACCCTGTTTGCCTCAGTTTCCTCATCTGTAAAATGAGTTGGAAAAGGAAATGACAAACAACTCCAATTTCTTGGCCAAGAAAATCCCAAATTAGGACATGAGGAGTTGGTCACAAATGAAAAAAACTGAACATGAACATGGTGTCACACCAAGAAATTTTAATGTCAAGGTCTACAGTCTTATCTCCTTTTAACTCACTGCATGACCCTGGACAGGTACCTTGCACTTCCTGAATTTTAGTCTCCTCCTCTGCACAATTCCTCCTGCTTCAGAACACAGTCATGGGGATGAGAGAGAGCACAAAGCCAAAAGGGACCATAAGACCTTCCACTCTGAGTTCCTCATCTTATTGTTTGTTTTTCTTTGGCAAATGAAGCCAAAGAGAAGGAACCACCTTTGCCATGTTTGCCCAGATGGCAAACAGCACAGCAAGATGCAAAGTCAGGCCCTTTGCCTCTGAAAACAATGCCCTTTGGGATAAGGAAAACACTTTGCTGTGACAAATCTCTGGATAAATGCCCACTACTCCTTCCAAATGGCCATCAATTCCCTGCATGGAAAGATTTGGGAGCTGGGAGCCTCCCTGGGCATCATTCTGCCTTCTACTTGCCATCTCTCTGTCTTTCAAACATAACCCTCCATAGCCCATCTCCATGCCTGGAATATATTCCCTCTTCCCCTTAGCCTCGTAGCTTCCATTCTCTTTTCCTTCAGGATGCAGTTTTAGAACTACCTTCTACATGAAACCTTTCCAGATCTCTTCAACTCTCCCTATCTAGTGCCTGTGTATTTATCTACCTTGGATTTATTTGTTTTATTCTCTTTATATTTATCCGACATAAGCTTACATATGCCCCATCTGTCTCCAATGTAAGCTTCTTGCCAGTAGGATTGTATCTCCATTATTTAGCACAGTACCAGGCACATAGCAGGCACTTAAGAAATAATCATTGGTTGATTGATTAAGGAGCCTTAGAAATCATCTTGTTCATAAAAAAGGGAAAAGGACCCACATGTACAAAAATATTTATAGCTGCTCTTTTTATGGTGGCAAGAAATTGGAAATTGAGGGGATGCCCACCAATTGGGGAATGACTGAAAAAGTTGTGGTATATGAATGTAATGGAATACTATTATGCTGTAAGAAACGATGAGCAAGTGGATTTCAGAGAAACCTGGAAGGACTTGCATGAACTGATGATGAGTGAGATGAGCAGAACCAGGAGCACACTGTACACAGTAACAGCAACATTGTGTGATGAACAATGGTGATAGACTTGACTCTTCTCAGCAATACAATGGTCCAAGATAGTTACAAAAGACTCATGATGCTCTCCAAATCCAGAAAAAAAGAACTATGGAATCTAGATGTAGATTGAACCGTACTATTTCTACTTTTTTGGTTTTGTTTTTTGAGGTTTTTCCCTTTTGCTCTGATTCTTCTTTCACAGAATGACTAATGCAGAAATACGTTTAATGTGATTGTATATATATAACCTATATCAGATTGCTTGCTGTCTTGGGGAGCAGGGAGAAAGGGGAGGAAGGAAGAAAAATTTAAACTAGAAATCTTATAAAAACAAATGTTGAAAACTATATCTACATGTAACTAGAAAATAATAAAATACTTTTATGATTTATAAAAGAAAGAAATCATCTTGTTCAGCACCCCAATTTCATAATTTGAGACTCTGAGGAATCAAAGTGGGGAAAGTAATTAGCCCCAAGTCATAGAGCAGGTTGAAGTATTAGGTCCAGGATTCTAGCCCACGTTTTCTGACTACAAATCCACCACCTTCTCTATGACACCAGCTTGTCTGCTTATTTTACTATTTTTTTCTTTTTTCATAATAAACATTTTTATTTATAGTTTTGAGTTCCAAATTTTATCCTTCCTTCCCTCCCTCCCTTCCCCCTCCCTGAGGTGGTCAGCAATCAGATATGGGTTATACATGTATCTGCCTCACTTTATATGCCTTCCAATGCTTGAAGGTCTATCCCTTGGAAGTAAGATGAGACACCCAAGGGCAGAACCCAGAGCAAAAAGTGGAAATTTAAAAGAAGTGCCTTAAGGTGTGATCTAAGAAAGATTTTCCAATAATGTGAGCTCTCCCAAAGTGTGATATCCTGAGGAGGTGGTGAGTTCCCCTTTTTAAAGGTTTTCAGGGGCTTCATGGATGCCCTTCTGTAAAGAGAATTCTTGTTCAAATTGAACCAGACTCCCTCTGAGGTCACTTTTTTTTTTGCGGGGCAATGGGGGTTAAGTGACTTGCCCAGGGTCACACAGCCAGTAAGTGTCAAGTGTCTGAGGCTGGATTTGAACTCAGGAACTCCTGAATCCAGGGCCGGTGCTCTATCCACTGTGCCACCTAGCCACCCCCTCTGAGGTCACTTCTAACTCTGAAATATGGTAATGTTATCTTCAGGTTACAGGAAGGTCTGCCCAGTGTGGGAAACTGGACATCTCCCATGGCCCTTGGAAATCCTACCTTTTCCCATGTGTGTTTGGCATCCCACCATTCAAATTACCTCCAAGGAGAGTCAGGCAAAAAGCATTTAGTAAAAACTACTATGTGCCAACTACTGTGCTAAGTGTTAGGAACACACACAAAAGGTAAAATATAATCCCTGCTCTCAGGAAGTTCACAGTCTAATGGGGAGAGAACATGAAAACTGTGGTGTACAAACAAAACACACACACACAATAACTTGGATAGCAGCAATTCAGCCATCACACACTCAAGTGCTCCCAGTCAGCAACTGCTCTCCCAGAAATGAATCTCTGTGGGGGAGAAGAGCAGTGTGGAGGAGAAACCCTGTCTTGGGAATTCCTATAAGAGTTCTTGTCTCATTTCAGCAGCTAATTTACTTATGTAACCTTGGGCAAGTGAAATCTTATCTCCCAACTCAGTTTTCTCTTCTGTAAAGTGGGAATAATAATCCCTGGCTTGCCTTTCTGTTTATTAAAAGGGAAAGAATTGTGGTTGTGTATGGTGGTGATTCCTTGAATTTCAAATAGGATGATGGACCTGCCCCTCCATCTCTGGAGAACTTTCTCTCCTTCCTCTCTCTCTCTCTCTCTCTCTCTCTCTCTCTCTCTCTCTCTCTCTCTCTCTCTCTCTCTCTCTCTCTCTCTCTAGTCCTCACAGCTTAGGTACTACTGATTCCAAAGATTGCTCACCCCTGGCCATGACTGAAACTCACTTTCCTTATCTGTAAAATGAAGGCACTGGACTCCAAAGTACCTTCCAGCCCTAAACTCTATAATCTCAGGGTTTGTTGAAGTGCCTTCCTTAGAAAGGGGGCAAGGGGCAAAACTGAGGTTTTCTTCATCCCTGCTCTGCTGAGAGCCAGTATCATCATCAAACCATATGTCCTTGCTTTGGGAAGAAGCTTTGGCCTGGAGTCATCCTCTGACTGTGCCATCCTGAACCTGACTTTGCCTTGGTTTGGGCCTCAGGTACAGAGCAGTGTTGCAGGAAGAATCCGATAAACTCTCAGCCTGAGATCCTCGCCAGGGATCGTGAAGCTCAGGTCTCCAAAGTCCCTGAAATGTTGCGTGTATAAGACTTGCATCAAGCTTGGCATTGAGCAAGGCTCTGGGATCTCAGCCTGGCTGGATGAGGGGCTTATGTCTCCACTGCTCATCAGGAAGGAATAAATCACTTTCTCTCCTATTCTCTGCCTCTGCCCTCCCTCCAGCTTCCAAAGAAACAGTCCTTTGCAGGGGGATGGGGGATGGGGGATGGGGCAAAGTACAGTTAGGGAGTATCGGGACTTTCTTTGGGGATCATGTAGTCCAACTTCCTTGTCTTATAAATGACATTCATAAAGGCAATGAGACATCTCCAAGAAAAGAACAGATGAGTCTGCCTACTCTGAGGATTCCTGCTCTGGTATGGACTAGAGGAAGTGCTTTCTGGGGTTCCTTCCATCTCTGGGATTCAGTGATGAGGCTTGGCAATGATTGACTATGAGGACTGAGGGAGAGAAAAAAGTCTAAGATGAGATTTCAAGCCCGAGTGGCATGGAGGGATGCTGAAGCAATTAACAGAGACAGAGAAGTGGGGAAGAGAGTGGGTGCAGCGGGGGAGGTGAAGGCAGTCTGGGGAGGGTGAGTCTGAGATTCTGGCAGGCCCTCCTGGTGGAGATGTCTGGAAGGCAGCAGAAAGGGAGGGACTGGAGTTCAGGGGAGAGAGAGTGATGACTAACAATGAGGATTAGTCACATCCACTAATGAGTACGAGGTAGACTGTGTGAAAGTGCAAAGAAATATCCAAACACAGTATTTGGAGAAATTTAAGGAGAGAGAGAGATTAGGTCTAGCTGGGGACCTCAAGGAAGGCTTCTGATTTTATCCTGTTTAAGGTCAAGATCTCAATGGGTTCCTCTTCTTTCCCAACGGACCTATCACAGGAATGAGCCAGAGTCTGGGCTTGGGAAAAGTTCATTTCAGCCAAATTAAAGTCTGGGGAGCCTATGACATACCCAAAGACTTCCCCATCTTCGGGATGCCTTGTTGCTAGGCTTCCCTTTCCACCTCTGCTAGATGGTATGTATGTGAATTGGGTCGTGCCATTTTCCTCCTTTCTAAAAGGGATGAGGTTTCATTAGTTGAAAAGCCCCTTCCAGCGCTGAATGCTGTGGTCTTCTTCTCATCCACTTCTCATCATTCCCACTACTTGCTTACTCTTTCTTTCCATTCTTCCTCTTCCTTTCTCTTCTCTCTTCTCTTTTCTTTCTCTGATTTCTTGCTTTTGTGTCTTTTTCTTCTCTCAGTCTGTCTAATGTTCTCTCTCCTCTTTCTCATTCTCTCTCATCACTCATTTCTTCTCTCTTTTTTCTGTCTGCTTCTGACTCTCTTCTCTTTCTTCTCTTTTTCTTTCATCTATCAAATCTCCTCTTTTTTATTCCCTCTAACTCTTCCTCCCCTCTATCCTTCCTCTTTCTCTCCAACTCTTCTCTTCTCTCAAAACTTCCACCACTGGGCCTCAGTTTTTTTATTAATCAAATGAGGGAGTTAAATTAGATGTCCTCAGAGGTCTCTTCTAGCTCTCAATCTGCGTACTATTACACCCTCCAGCCAACAATGACCCTTGACAATGACTGTTGGTTTTCATCCATCTGTCCTCCAATACACATCTATGAATGCATTCTCCCATCCATGCCCACCATAATCCCTCCTACAACTTTATAGAACATATCTCAGTGGCTGATATAACCTAAAAATGCACATACTGCTTCAGTTCCATTATTGATGGGCTTCTCCAGAGTTAGACAGGATGGTTCTTGACAACAGATATACAATCTATTCCCGGTATGGCTGTATCATTAGAAATGGAATAACCCTTCACAGGTGCTTGACATGTCACCCCATCAGAAAAAGGCCATCTCCATGTCTATGATTCCTCCAGATAACTAGGGAGTGTTTTTTAAGTGTTACAGCTCTGACAAGATGACTGTTTTAGGTGAGAATTTTTTAAAAATGTGTCATACTTCATATGTATAATGGTTATTGTATTTCTTGCCTTCTCAATGGGTAGGGGAGGGGTGAGAGGGAGGGAGAGAATCAGGAACTGAAAATACAAATTTTAAAAAGAAAATTAAAATGTGTCACACACATGTCTGACTTCTGAAATTGGGGTCATTGGGTTAAAGAGTCTCTAAGGTCACTGCCAACTCTTTGATTGGATTCAGTTCTATTCTAGTCTAGTCTCTACTCTTCGATTTTGCTCTGCTCTGGTCTGTTCCTACATGACCTTCAGCAAGTATCTGGGCCTCTTCTCTGGGCCTCTTTAAAAAGTAGATGTTGGACTAGATGACCTTGGAGGTCACTTCTAACTTCAAGATCTATGAGTTACTTAATTCATTTCAATTGCATGGATTTCTCTTCTATTGGATTCAATTCTAGTAATTCCTATCCTAGCCTAGAAAATTATAGTTTTTAGTTAACAAGGCTAACAGGCTTGGGTTTTCCTCCAAGGGAGGATATGTTGTGGAAGAATATGTATTGAGCTTGGGAGATATTTATTTTCCTTAGGAAAAGTCATGATGTGTAAGAAATTTGAAAACAATCATAAAGAACCTAGAACTCTGTGGTTCTAAGATTTCCTCTGAGGTAGCTAATTGGCATTTCCATTGTGCTTAGCTTGATGGATTTTTGCATGTCCCCTTTGACATGATGGCTATCAATTCCCTTCCATATTGTACTTGAACTTTGATAGTACCAACTTTGTAAGTGATGCACGAGTGTGTGGAGAACTTATATTAACCAGTGAAAAGACTTATATTTACCTGGATTCAAGTCCTGGTCCTGACATTTAACTAGCTATTTAACACTATGAAAATCTCATTCCCCTGCTGAGTCCCACATTCTTTATATGTAAAATGGGGGGATTGAATTTGAAAGTCCTTTTCAGCTCTGAATCCTAGGATCATATGTCCTATTTCATTCCATTCTCTTCTATATCCTAAAAGCAGCCTGGACAAGACATCCTGCAGTCTGTTTATAAAATAGGTGTATTAGCTCATCACTTAGTATCCCAGAATTTCCAAGTAGTTCAAAGAGAAAGCTCAGGGAGAAACTAAGACCAATTCTGATTATTCTGAGAGGGGCTTCTTTCCTCTTTTCCCAGCTAAATCTATATACTCATAATATGTGTATATATATATATATATATATATATATATATATATATATATATTAGAGAGAGAGAGAGAGAGAGAGAGAGAGAGAGAGAGAGAGAGATAGTGTTAGACTTCAGTGGATCAGGCAAACAGTCATTACAGCTCAAATTTGAATCTAGGTCTTCCTGTCTTTGAGACACAAGGACCCATAGCTGGTAAGTCAGTATTTGGACCCAGGTCATTTGCTTCCAAATACATTGTTCATTCCACTAACCCATAAATTAAGAATTTGAATTAGCTCATCTCTGTAACGATTGGAATGACGCCACCTGCTGGAGACTTACTGTAGAAGAGTTCTGCCCATGAAGTGAAGGTCTTTGAGGGCAAGACCAAGAGTCTTTTCTTTGGCGTCAGGAAGTGACGTGGGCTAGTGGGAGGAGGAAGGAAGAGACTGGCGCTCAGGCTGGCTCTTTCCTTTGGACTCTGGTGGAGAGTGGAGCTAGAAATATGCTCTCCCTTTAATAGATAGGAATCTAGGCCTTTCTCTCTCTTTACCAAATTCTTATTATCCTTAATAAATGTTTAAAAGTCTAACTCTTGTTAAAGCTTATAATTTATTGGCGACCACTCATTAGATATTTTAGACAGTTTAGTTAGAATTTTAGCCCTTAACATCTCTAAGGTCCCTTCTGGCTTTGACATTCTATTTTTCTGAGACAGACATACATCATATATACATATATACATTTATATCTTTGTTTCATGTCAATCAGAGCTCACAACTATTCTTCTCTACCTTCCTGTTTTGTTTTCCTTTTTCCTGCTTAAGTTTCCTTCTAGCTCCTGCTTTCACTATCTTGGACATGTTTTTGTCCTGGCATAAAGATAAGCTCCCTATGTTTCTCTATTCCATGTGGGAGGTGGCACTAGACATGAGAACAGGAACCCACATTGACTCTGGATTTTCTCTGTGACATGAGATGCCCTGATTTGCCAACCTTCTCACTCTCATGTTTTTAATATACAACTTTGGGATCCTCTTCAGAGTTTGGACAAAGCATTTTTATTATTACAAGTTAACACAGCTCATATAGACTGAACATTACCCACCCCATTTCAAAATGTGCAACATGTCTTTTTTTTTCCTCCAGAAAAGGAAAGGTTGGGGGAGCTCACTGTCAACATGTACTCCTTGGATTCAATTTCCTGGGAATCATAGACTTGAAGGACTTCAAAGAACCTTAGAAAAGACAGGATGGTGTAATGGAAAGAATACTAAATGAAGAACAAGACCTGGGTCCTTCAAATTCCTGCTTTGCTCCTTTGTTACCTGAGAAAAGAAGCCCTTTCCCATCTCTGAGCTTCCTTACAAACTATCAAAGGGAGAAGAAAAGTGAAAGATGTATAGCTCATAGTAATAACTCCCCCTCTTTCCTCTGTTTTATAGTATTTAGAGCCTGAGAAAACCTGTGGAGAGGAAGTGGATACTCACTGTGGGACTGATCAATTTCCTCCTCACTTGGTCTGCTATTTAGACTTTGATTGAGAAGAAGATACACTTTATATAGTAATTTAAGGTTTGCAGAGTATTTTACACATGTGCTTAGGGTCACCCAGCTAGTAAATGAGGATGGATTTGAACTCAGGTATTCCTGACTCAAGGACCAGTACTCTATTCACTCCATCTCCTATTTGCCCTGAAAGATATTGTCTCCCTGCTAACTAGATGATTTGGGGTATTAGTTTGACCAATCTGAACCTTCACCCCTAAGTTCGTGTATCATAAGGCAGGCCCTTCGGGGATCCCCAAAGCAGGATGCTTTTTTCTACATCAGGGAAACAGTAATAAACCTCATCATACACCAAGGGTTATCTGGGCCAGGACTTCAGAAAGCCTTCTGTAGAGGGTAAGAGAAAGGTGCAAGGAAATGGACTGAAGAATGATTGGTGAGAAATTCCTCCAAGATGAAATGTGATACACATGATCTCATGAGCTGGGGGCCTGAGCTTTAGGTGGCATCTAAGATGTTTATTCAAAGAACTTTACCGTGCCTCAAAATGTTTTAAATTCCCAAGAATCTAATTCCAAGCTTATGTTGGGAAAGGAGCTTTTAAAGAAAAAATTGAAACAAATTTGCTCTGAACTAGTAGCTTCTTGCTACCAATAACCCCTTTGAGAGCATAAATCAGGCAAGAATATCACTGGATCGAAGACCAAGAACAATTCTGTTAACTTTTATGACCTAAGTCATCATTGCTTTACAAAATCACCCTACCAATTCACAATTCTACCACCAGTGAATTAATCTGTCTGTCTTCTGATAGCCCAGCCAACACTGAACATTTTTCAGTCTTTTATCAGCTTTGTCAATTCGATAGATGTGAAGTTAGACTTCAGAGTTCTTTTGATTTGAATTTTGCTGATTATTAAAAATTCCAAACAATCTTCCAAATGGTTAATAGTTTGAGGTGTTGTTTGTTTGTTTGGCGAATTTTACCTCTTTAGAAACTTTAAAGGTTATGCTATTTCTTAATAGTATTACCAAATCTCTAATTAGGAAAGGACCTCAGAGATTATCTAATTCAAATTATACCTAAATAAGAATCCCTTCTACATCATCCCTAGAAAATAATCACCAAGTATCTATTGAAAGACACCTTATGACAGGAAACGTATTGTTTCATTTTGGGGAGGAAACTGAGGCAGGAAGAAACTCTGAGGTTGTCCTAACCCTCAATTTTCCTCTCTATGAAGATAAAAATCTGTGACCTTATGGCATGCAATTATAACCTTCAGAGGGAAAAGGAACCTTTGAAGTCATCTGGTTCCACCTTTCTCCTTCCCAGTGGAAGAGTTAACCAAGGCCCAGAGAGACCAAGACTTTGCCCAAGTTCACATGGCTGGTAAGTTCTGGCATGGGTGCTACAACCCACATTTTCTCTTACACCCCTGGCTAACTCTATCCCACAGTCCAAAGTTTGGCCCTCTAAGTTCAATCAAAACAAAAATATAATTCTTCCTTTTACAACATAGCCCTGCAGGGATAGAGAAAGAGATGAGAGCAAGTGGTAGTCTAGACCTGATCCTGACTTTTGCTCTTCTTTGTATCTTCCCAGTTTAGCACAGTACCTGGCACATAGTAAGCCCTTAAAAATGCTTATTGACTGAGCAACTGACAAGGAGAAACTGGCTACTGTAACAGAAATGATGCCAATTGGGGAGAAAGGGATGGTTCCCTTTGGAGTCTGGGATAGAGAAGAAGAGTGAGCCAGCATAATCAGGCGTGGATGCCAGGAGTGGAGGTAGTAGATTTTCTGAAGTGCAGAGAAAGAACAGTTGCCATCTTGTGGATTAAAATCCCAAAGGGAAGACAGCCAAGGAGTGATGGGATGTTCGTAAGAATGAAATTTAGAATACACAAGAAAAAGCAATTGTAATGTGACTTTATGAAAAGGATTCTTATTGGGTAAGGATTGCATCCACTGATTCTGTGGCTAATTTCTCCTAACGTGTGAATACAGAGACAGCCTACCTCCACACCCTGTTCTCTCTCTCTCTCTCTCTCTCTCTCTCTCTCTCTCTCTCTCTCTCTCTCTCTCTCACACACACACACACACACACACACACACACACACACACATACACAGAGCTTTCCCTTTTCCAAACCAAACATGTCCAGTTCTTTCCACTGATCTTCACATGGCCAGGTATCCATTTCCTTCCACATCCTGGCTGTAGACCCTCTGGACTCTAACTTGTCAGTGTTTTCCCAAGCCCTATTTGGCCCTGGTCAGGGCAAAGGACATCAGGACAGTCACTGCCCCATTCTACCTGCTATCTCTCCTCCCTTAGATCATGTCTGCCATGTAACAGAGGTCTATGTTCTCTTGCCCCTCCCAGGTCATCTTCCCACCTCACTGTGGGGTGGTCATGACCTTGGGCTCTTAGGATAACTTCTGATAACTCTTCCTCAGCTAAAAAGACCCAGTGATACCCTATAAGTATTTTGTCAAAGGTCTAGGCAAGTCACCAGACTGGTGACAGACTGATAAATTGTTCAGCCTTACAATTCTCAAAAAGCATCTCCTAAGTTTACTTTTAAAAAAGAGGGAGGGGGACTACTTAGTGCAGTACCTGGCACATCATAGGCATTTAATAAATGCATATTAACTTAAGACCTGTCAGCAGAGGCAGAGCTCTGACCAAGGAAACCTCTGACCCTCTAAGTATTGAGGTATTAATGAAGATTGCCTATCTAATTATCTTAATTAGGATCTTTGTGGTTAAAAACATTAATCCCAGTTCATTTTAGATCAAGTTGATCAGTGATTGAGGTCCTACTATACTATCTATCTCTGGGGGAGATCAAAGGAGACCAGGTCTTAGTCTTGAAGAAGTTTCCTTGCAGAGATAAGTCAGAGCCTATATATATAGTGCTTATATGTCAACTGGGGGGTTTCAAAGTCAAACCATACCTTTCCCTAGACCTTCCCTCATGGAAGGAACAGATTGATCTTGCTAATGGTTGAAATTTACATAACATATTAAAAAACAATTTAACACACATTTATTAAGAATCTGCAATGCATCAAGCATGAAGACTGAGAATACAAAGAGAAAAAAAATTGAATAGTTCCTGCCTTCAAGGTGCTTACATTCTAAATCTCCAGCACAAGTAGGACTGTGGCAGCTCAAAGAAACCTCTTCAGTTGGATTGTTTTTGTTCAGTCTGTGCCTTCCTCTTCTTCCTGCTGGTCACCACCCTCCTCCACCTCCCTATCACCTCCCTCCCTTGGGAATCTTCTGTGTGTGGAAACATTCAGTGCTGTAACCTCCCAGGCTCAGGGCACCTCACTTATTGGCATCTCCATGCCATTGAAATCAAGGAAGATGATACAGTCAGTGATACCGCATCAGCTGTCTCCCTCCTCCATGTAACCTATGACTTTCCCCCACCCCCAGCACAGGGATGAACCACCATTCAGCATTGGAGGAGACCCAGGTATTCAGGCAACAAGCCAGGAGAGATGATGATAGCTTGCCATGCCCCAAGGGTCATCTCAGAAGGGTGTCTCTCAAGGGGGAAAAGAACTTCCTTTGGAGTGAAAGAGCCTTCGTTCAAATCTTGTCTGGGTCATTGCTTGTTCTGGGACTTGATTGTTCTGATCTGTAAAATGGAATAGTTTTACTGAATGTCCTCTGGGGTCTCTTGCAGCTCCAGATCTATGATCAAATAATCCTATTATCCCCTTCCCTTTCCCATGGGACTAAATATCATCTCACCCAATTCCCTGGATGAGCTGGGCATACCAGCTGTATGTGACTTCTGACATCTGGGACCCATTGGCCCCCTGTTGCCCTCCTTGTGACCCTGCACACCTCAGAGTCAGCATTATGCCTTCCCCCAGTTAAGTTAGTATGTGTTCCTAATGATGGCCTATTGATTTCAGGGAGTCTTTTGTGAAAGCTCCTGCTTTCTGGCATCCCCTACTGAGCATTGGGATAGGAGGCCACCCAGCCAAGGAGAAGTTGTCACTGGGCATCTCTCTGCTTTCCCCTACCACTGAGCAGAGGACTGACAACTTGAGAGAGGAGAGACAGACAAAGGGGGCAGGAGAGAGGAAGAAATAGAGAATGAGAGGAAGGGGGAGAGATGGAGAGGCAAGGAATAATGAGAAGAAGGAGAAGGAAAGGAGAGAGACAGTGAGGGGAAAAGAAGAGGAAGAGATGGAGAGACAGGAAAGTTTTCTGGAATCTCTAGAGGGTGTATTTGGAGGTAAGGTATTGATTAAACTAGAAGGCAATTAGAAGGTGACATAAAGCACAGAGCACTGGGTCTGCAGTCAGGACAACCTGAGTTCAAATCCCGCCTCAGACACTTCCTAGCTGTGTGACCCTGGGCAAGTCACTTAACCCTGCTTGCCTCATTTTCCTCATTTGTAAAATGAGCTGGAGAAGGAAATGGCAAACCACTCTAGGATCTCTGCCAAGAAAACCCTAAACAGGGTCACAAAGAGTCAGATGCGACTGAACAACTAGTGTCTGGCACTGTGCTAAGTACTTTATGATTATTATTTCATTTGATCCTCACAACAACCCTGGCAGGGAGGTGCTGTTATGCAAGTTTGTATATGCATGTATGTATGTATATGCATAGGTATGTATGTAGCTAGGCATGTGTGTGCATGTGTATGTATGTACACATGACTACACACATTTCATTGGGACTCCATGTGCTACAGGGAAAGGTGACCTCATGCTGGAGTCAGAGGATCTCATTTCAAAGCCCCCTTTGTCTCTCACTGCCCAGGTGACCTCAATCTCCGTGGTCTGGGCTGGCTTCCTCATTTGTACTATGTGTGTGTGGTGGGGGAGGGGGGCATAAGAGAGAATGTGCTTTGATATCCCTGCCAGCTTCAAATCTTGGGTCAGAGGGTTAACACCCACTCCCATCCTTTTTCTGGGGTTTCTCCCTTTCTCCTTCAAAACCAACCAACTTCATTAACATGACCTAGACGATTTATCTTTTAATGTTCTTGTGGTTTATTAAAATAGTAAGGAATCATAAAGCAGAAGAAAACAAGCAAACCAAACGAAGAATTTTTCTGATAGCGGGCAGCAGCCAGAAGGGATGCCCCAGCTCTTTAACCCTGGGTGCCCCCTCCAGCGCACACATGCACATATGCACAGACCTCTACACCAGCATGCATACCTATGCACACACATACATTCACACCCACACGGGCACACCCACTTCTCCCAGAACAAAGGGCAGGAAGCAAGGATTGCAGCCACAAAGCTAAGCTGGGGGAAGGAGGGGGGAGTACGTGTGGCTGCTTCCCAACTGGCCCACCTGGTGGGGGAGAGTCAAGCGCATCTCTCCCCTCCAGCCACTTGGAAAGAATAAAGTTGGCTCAGGAGCCTGGGATGCAGCCTCTCTCTACTCCACCTGCTCCCATCTGCTCTAGAGATGCGTGCTCCCCCAGCTCTGACATTCTCCCTGGTTTGGTGGGGAGAAATCCTGAATGAGGCCACAGATGTGAACATACAAGTGCATGCACACACATGTACAAACACATGTACACACACACACGCACACAATCAGCCTGGCCATAGAAGCTGCAGCTCCCCTCCTCTGTCTTCTCTCCCTTGTACCAACACTCAAGGCAGAAAGCCCCCTCAAGGACAAAGGAAATGGAAACCCAAGGACTCAGGGAAATGCATTTTCACCTACATTTTCTACCTTCTTCATGCCTCATAGATGCATCATCCTCCAGTCACTTCTGGTAAATATCAGAAGCACCTGGTACACCAGGCAATAAACGACACGGGCCAGCTCTCAGGGAGCTGTGGTCAAGGAACAGGGTGAGCCGGGTATGGATAACAACAGTACACAACATCCCCAGAGAAGGACATAAAGAGGTGCCAACAAAGTGGGGTGGGAGATTCTAGAAGGAAAGAGAAGATGAGTCAGGGCAGCCTCCAGGGGCAGGGGCTGTTCATTGAGTTCTCTTTTAGAGGTTGGGCATTTATTCAGTAAGCAAAAAGACAAGAAGGAGGACCTTCTAAGCAGCATAGGGGATGTGAGCAGAAGCATGCCGGGGCAGGAGCACAGGATATGCTTGAGAATCAGGATGGCAGAATGTGAAATGGATCAGTGAGGGCACAGAGGCAGCAGAGGGTGGCAGCCCTTCCATGCTACTGTCATGGGGTGCAGAGCACCCCAGGATTTCTCTGGGACACACCAAGGAATCTTTTCCTTGAGAAACTAAACCAGAGGACAGATAGCGCCTAGAGAGATAAGCTGAACCAAATCGGACTGAGCTAGCTTCGGATTCCTACCCTTCATTCTGGTCTCCCTTGGGTGTGGCTGCAGCCTTTGTGTCCTGAAGAGAGAGCCACCCCTCACCGAATTCCTCTAGTCACTACCAGTGGGGGATGGTCCACCCTCACTAAAGGAACTTTCCACAGGCAGATGGTCCAGCCCCATCAGGCCTCTATAAAAGTACTTTCCAGTCTCCTGTTCGAGGAAATTTGGTACCTCTGAGCCATGTGCTTTATGCCAATCTCCCCATGAAAAGTCCAAGGATTTCTTTCATGGTTTCCCTCCCCCCACCCTTCCCTTCCCTTCCTTGCTCCTAAATAAACTACTACCTTATTCTAACTATTTTTTGTGTGCAAGAAGGTGTAATTCTTTAAAGAGGAATTCCTAAGAACCCCATCCCCTAACCCACCCCGTACCCCATTTTCCCCCATTACACTACCAAGAGATTCTAAATTTGATTCAGTAGGCAAGAGGGAGCCATGGGGTGCTTTTGAGCAAAGGAGTAGCATGACCAGATTACAAATGAAGATCAGCAGAAATCAGAAAGCTATAGATTGGACAGAACCCCGGCTATGTTTCCAGTAACCCCACACTAAGAGCCAAGCAGAAATCAATTCCATAGGGGAAATAGTATGTCCAATAGTAACAAGGGGTATGAGTTCTTGAAAAATATAATCCAGCAAATAACATGACAGGGAAAGGGAAACTATGTCTAGGCAGGGTCCTGAGGGGTCATCTATTCCAGGCCTTTATTTTCCAAACAAGGAACCGGGCCTCCATTTCCCCACCTGTAAAAGAAGGCATTTAGAGTAGCAGAGGCCAGGTCTGGAGGTCAGTCTTGACTTCGCACCCTGACTTTGCCACTTCCTATATGTGTGACCAGCATGAATCTCTGGGGGTTCTCAGGTTACTCACGCACACTCCCTCCTGATAGAGGCATCAGTCATCACCATCTGGCTGTTTGGAGTGGGCAGGTCCAAGCCCTTTTCACTGACCACTCCCCTTACCTGAATTAAGAGTACATTGGAGGGGCAGCTAGGTAGCACAATGGATAGATAGAGCACTGGCCCTGGAGTCAGGAGGACCTGAGTTCGAATCCAGCCTCAGACACTTAACACTAGCTGTGTGACCCTGGGGAAGTCACTTAACCCCAATTGCCTCACCAAAAAAACAAAAAAAAAGAAGAAAAAAAGATATATAGAAAAAGCATGTATAAAAAAAAAAAAGTACATTGGAGACTCTACCCACAGGAGCAAGGCAATGCAGTAATTTCCTTGTGACAGGTATAAAATGCCCATCCATTTTTCTTGCCGTCAGTAAGAACGGGTTCAAAAACAGTTTGCACACCCACCGAAAAGATGCAGCCACAAGAAAGATGCTGGCATTTAATTTCTCCATTAGACAGATTGAAAAACAATGCTCTTCTCTCTCCATTCATCAAAGAGAGGAATTTATGGCTACACTGCAGAACATTCCAATGTGGCCCTCCCAGCATGATCATGAGCTCCGGGCTCCTTCTAGGGGCAAGAGAGAGGGCAACTTTCTAGTTCTGGCATTGATTAATCAGGCCCAAGGCACTCGGGTTAACAAAGACACATAATCAAGGGGTGGGAGGACACAGACCCCTGACTGTTGGCCACCACAGCTGCCAAAGCCCAGGTGAGCCTGAAGGTTTGCAAAGGGCTTAACAAGCATTCTCTCCCCTGAGAAGTAGAACAACCCTTTGAGTGAGGGGCTATGGTCCCAGAGCCCAAGGACTGTAGCATCCAAGCTAACGCACCCTCAAGAACAAGCCACTGTTGGGTGGTGTTTGTCCTGCAAGGACCATATGGAGGGAGCAGCTAGGTGGTACAGTGGTTAGAGCTCTGGCCCTGGAGTTAAGAGGACCTGAGTTCAAATCTCACCTCAGATGCTTACTAGCTGTGTGACCCTGGGCAAGTCACTTAACCCCAATTGCCTTAAAATAGTCATGGCCATCTCCAGTCATCCTGAGGTATATCTTGCCACTGGACCCAGATGGTTCTGAAGGAGAGAGTGAAGTTGGTGACCAAGCATAGCCCTCCCTCACTTAAATCCAATTCAGTGCAAGTCATCACCCCAGTGTCATGGTCCTCTTCAAGAATGAAGGACCAACAAGAATATCGTGCCACAGTTCATAGAGTGCCTAGAGTCAGGAAGACTCCTCTTCACGAGTTCAAATCTGACCTCGGTAACTTTTAAGCTGTGTGACCCTGGATGTGTCACTTCCTCCTGTTTGCCTCAGTTTCCTCATCTGTAAAATGAGCTGGAGAAGGAAATGGCAAAGCACAATCACTGCCAAGAAAACTCCAAATGGAGTCATGGAGAGTCAGACACGACTGAAAAATCATCATCATCATTGTTGTTGTTGTTATCTGTGCTAATTTCTCCATTTTGTGTGGGGAAAGAGAGAATTAGGGATTGGACCTACTGGTCCATTGACCAGTTACATTGATGAGGAAACTCCCCCTACCTATGCATCCTACAGTCTTACAGAACTAAGTGACTTAGCCAGGGTTACACAGTGAGCACCTGTCATGGCCAGCACTTGAACCCATCTTCTTGGCCTGGAAGCCACTTACCTACTTACTACTCCACAGTGTTTCCATGTTAGGGAGGGGGAAAGTGAGACCCAGAGAGGATCATGGGATCATAGATTAAAGCTGAAAGGGTCCCTAGAGGCCATCGACTCCAACTCCCTCATTTTACAGACAAGGAAACTGAGTCTGAGAGAGGTGATGCTCCTTGACTGCAAAGTAAAGCAGCAGGACCAGGTTGAAAATCAGATATTTCGATTCCCAAACCAGAATCCATTCCCATCCACTGGCCTGAAGGTGTCCTGCAGAGCACAGCAACCTCCCAAGGCCAGTTCCTCAGGCTGGGCAGGGCTCCGTTCTGCTTTAGGGGACAGGATGCTAGTACTCTATAGATGAATTGGGAGGGATGAGAGGCCTCGGTGAGAACCACAGCATGGAGCCTCCTGGACCAGTCACCAGACGAGGGCCCAGGCCTTGGATTCCTGGCCAGAGCACTGAACATCCAAAAGGTAAAAGATGCTCAGCCACGCCCCTCTTTCCTGCATTGCAGGAAACCTGTTCGTCAGCATGCCTCTTCTCAAGCATTCTTTCTAGTGATCTCAGTCTGTCACCTTGTACTCAGGCAAATGAGGGAGCTGTCTATGCACTTGTGACTGCAGGGGGCCTGCCTGAGCCCCAGGGCGTCCCCCACCTGCTCTCTGGACCCCACACGCCCCTGTCACAGATTCATCCTTTGGCTTAAGCCCTTGGCATTGTTATAGGGTGCTTCCTTTCAAAGCCTCTTAACAAGACTCCGCATTCTTCTCTAAGAGCTATGGCTCTTTCCATCTAAGGAAGCTTTTCAACGCCTAACAATGGGAAGCTCTAGGGGCTGAACCTCCCTGAATGCACTGGGAATTCTGCTCAAGAGAGAAAAAGATATTTAATGGATTGGGGGGGGAAACTACGGAGCCCAGTCCAAACACACAATCCCAAGGAAGTGGCTTCTATAAATTGATAATATAGCAGTAACAATGAAGATACAAGACACATAATTATTTCTGAAAGGGGGATGGTGAAGAATTACCCATCAATTCATGTTCTGGGCTCAGCAGGGCCTCCCATCCAGCTACCTGAGAAGAGGAGAGGAGCCCATTGATGGTGAGGGAGAAGAGGTCAGAAATATAAAAAGAACAACAAGAAGAAGCAGACAGTAAGAAAAGGAAGAAAACTCTCGTCAGAGACGCTCCTTAAGTGGGAGAAGCAAAAGAGAGCTGGGTTCAAATCCTGATTCTGTTGCTCACTATCTGTGTGACCCTGGACAAACCACTTCAGCTCCATGGGCCTCAGTTTCCTCATCCATAAAATGAAGGGGGGCTGTACTACAAGGCCTCTGGGGTCCCTTCCAGCTCTGGAGATATGACCCTCCACAAATTTCTTCCATCTATTCAAATCTCAGACTCCTTCTTGCTAGGATCAAGACCCACTTGGGTCTGCCCCCTAAGGACAGAGGCATGGTCACACCAAATTCTAGTCAATCCAAAGGTCAATGGGGATGCCTCCCCCTTTTCAAGGGACAACCAAGTTACTTTTGAATCAAGGGGGTCCTGCCCCTTCACAACAGAAAGTTGTCTCATCAATCAAATTACAGAGCATGTTGGAAGTGACCATCATTCTTCCTGGAACCCAGTGGGTGAGGAGCAAACTATTAGATCCCATTCTTAAAAGCTAGAAGGTACCTCATGGTGGGGACCACAATTTTGGTTCTGTAAGGAAACTCCAAGTAACAAAGCAGACCAGAATCTGCCCTGAAATTGTAATCCTAAAAGGTTGTCTGGGCACCGAGAAGTTAAATGACCTGGACAGGATCACCCAGCCATTGTCAGAGAGTGGACTTGAACCTCAATGGTCCTGAATGAGTCAGAGGCCACCTCTCTAACCACTGTTCCACACAGCCTCTTCTAGAAGGTACTGGCACTACCCTAATGATCATTCTGATATGAGTTCCTGTATCACATCAGGGGCTGGTGACTATTTTGAAAACAAAGAAACTGATTTTTATAGGATAATCTAGTCAGTAAGTGGCAGAATCAGAACTTGAACCCAGGCCCCAGCACTTCCATGGAAATTCTCTGTCTCTGGGGTAGGGATGCAAAGTCTCTCAGTTCCTGTCTTAGCAATTTCATCCTCTGTGAAATATTATGTAAAACGAGACCTGATTCTGACCAGAGCCTCCTTCTCCTTCTCATTATTTTCCAATTCTGAAGCTAGAAATTTGTATTCTCTCTGTATGTCAGGCTTTGCTAAAGTAAATCCACTTTGTGAAAAACATCTCTGTGATAGCAGGTAAGCATCAGATTGTTTATGGGAAAACATGCCTGCTTCCCCCATCAGCAGGGAGTGATTCCCATTCAGCCTGGAAATGGAGATGGAGAGATGAGGCTGCTGTCAGCCACCCGTCATCTGATTAAGCCCTCCATTTCTCAATCCCAGGGCTTCTGAGAATCCCAGCGACAAGATGACAAACAGAATTCACTCAGATCGCTGAGGAAAATCCGGCTTGTTTGGGACCCCTCTGAAAGGCGACTCAGTGTAATTCACAATGAGACCTCTATCTACCATCTCTCTGTTTCCCATTTCAAAATATATACATAGCTATGAGTATATGTCCTCACCCAACCTTAACATTAAGAAGGAAAGAAGGTTGGGACTGAGATTCAGGAGACCGGACACTCCTCTGGGCTTTGGCATTGGCCTGTTGGAAGCCTTGGGTCAATGACTTCTCCTATCTCAGCCTCAGTTTCCTCATCTAGCAAAGGGAGATAAAGATATCTGCCAAGGCTCCTCCCTACTACACAGGGTGGTTGGCACTTTATTATCTGTCTTGGCTTGTTCCATGTTCTCCCCCAGAGTCCCTGCCTTCATTGGTGCAGATTGCAATTCATGCACGAATTCTCTATGATGCTCATCCACTCTTTCCCACAAAGCCTCCATCTAATCTCTTCTTGCACCATGGAAGCCAGCCTCTGTTCGTGTAATTCCAAGCGTGTCCACTTAACATCTGGACTGGCTAGGGGCTCTTGCTCCTTACCCAACATAATCTTTCAACAAGGATTTGCTAAGCACCAAATGCAGTGGAGAACTCTGTCCTTGTCACTCTCCTGCTGCCTCTGACCTCCAGGATCCAATGCAGACACCTACGTTTGGCATTCAGAGCCCTTCAAAGATTAGTTCAGACACCTACGTTTGGCATTCAGAGCCCTTCAAAGATTAGTTCCAACAGATCTCTGGATTTATTGCACCTCATGCCCCTTGCGCACTCAGGGCATCTGGCTATTGCTCACACATGACAGTCAATCTCGCCTTACCATGCCTTTGCTCAGGTTGTCCTGCATGCTGGGAATGCAATCGTTGCCTCTCATCTCTTCCTCTTAGAACGCCTCACTCCCTTTGAAACATGGCTAAAAGAAAAAAAAAGTGGCTAAAAGGACACCACGGACATAAGGCTGTTCTGTCTCACCCTCACCGCCTGCATCTGCCACAACTAGGGCTCCACCTTCCAAATTACCTTGGATTTTCTTTATACTCATTTGAATCTACTTACTGTGGTTGTGTCATTTCCACCAATCAAATGTAAATGCCTGAAGGACATAGACTTCCTTTTTAGGTAGTGGTATCGCCAGCTCCCAGATGGACACACAGGGTCCTGCCCAGCTTCCTCTGAGCCTCAGTCGCAGCCATCTCCATCACCTTCCCACATAGATCTCAATAACCCGACTTCCTTCAGCCCCACCAGTGAAAAGGAGAGCTCTTAGCAGCCAGGGATGGTCACCTGCATGCGAATGTCTGAAGGTACCAGTAGAGTCAGCATGGCCACCCCTGTGCATCACAGGGCAAGGTTGGCCAACCTGCTCCCCAGTGAATCATCCCCTTCCCCCAAGACCCCGGGAGCTCGGCACCCAAGGGCGAGGACCAATAACCGGCTGGTGGGGCTGAGGATGGGGGACGAGCTCACGGGTTCCCACAGTCCCAGCCGGCCCCAGCCTCACAGTCAAACGAATCAACAATCCCCCAGCTCAGAGCGCCTCATGGGGGTTTTCTTTTCTTTTTGTTTTCTGGGTAAGTCAACAAGTCTCCTATTAATTAACCAGTGATTAAAGTCTCTTTGTGAAAATTAATCACAGGCTGGAGAAGTCTGCTGTCCTCGTGTGCTTCATTAGGATAATATTTGCCCTTCAGGCAAGAGGAAGGAGACCAAACCAGAGCCCAGCAGTTACAGCAAACATGAACACAAGAAAACACATGTGCACGTGGAAATACATGCACATGGAAAACCAGATCTGGAAATGAACATGTGTGGAACATAGAAACACATACACATAGGAACGTACTTGGAGAACATGGAAATGCACACACATGGGAAAACACACCCTTCCACAGGGCGGTTACCACAGGATGCACAACACAGTGGCTTCTGAGGTCCCCCAGCCCATCTCTTTTACAGAGGAGGTCAGTGGTTGGCCTAAGGTCACATAGGGAATGAAAACCAGACCTAGATGAGAGGGCAGAGCAGAAATAGTCTGGCCTTTGTAGTCAGAGACCTAGGCTTGGGCCTGGTTCTGATACTCCCCACCTGGGTGACCTTTGACAGGGTGCTTCTCTTCCATGGGCCTCAGTTTCCCAACCTGTAAAATATGGTGCCTGGACTCCAAAGTCCCTTCTAGCTGGGGTCCCTGGTTCCTGGCTTAGATGGGCCCACAGGAAGTACAAGGTCTACATGGGCTAGAAGAGAGAACAATCACATTCAAGACAAGCTCTGGTGTTGGGGGAGGGCGGGGCTCAGAATTCTCATGCCTGAGCATCCCTGTTCTGGTCACCTCCTCAAAGCTTCTCTTTGCTCTGGGCAGGAGTTCTCAACCTTCCAAGTGTCACAGACCCTTTGGGCCATCTGTACCCTTGTTAGAATCATTTGGTGCCCATAATCAAGATGGAAGGAAATGGCCGATTCACTTCGAGGTCAATGGTGGGCAAGGGGTGGGGTGTATAATTTTTTCTTCATCTGAAGTCTACCCACAGGCCTTTGCACCCCAGGTTCAACCTCTCCTCCCTGGGGCTTCAGGGGCATTCTAGACTCTAGTGCTTCAGCATTGAGACCCCATGGCATCTCTTCACACAGATGCCCCTTCTCTTTCTTCCTCAGCCCAGAAGCCTCCTGACACCAGTCAGGGCCAGCAAGATCTGATCACACCCAGCTGCCAAAGGGAAGCACTCTGGGCAAATTTCTCCCAGCGAATCATTCCTCTATGGGTCCGAGCCTCACAGTTATACCCACCCACAATCAGAGAAAAGAGATGGGGCTCCCAATCCATCTCTGAAGCTTCTCATTCATTCCTATATTCATTTAACAAACATCTATCTCTGCTCAGAGCCCTGGGATCAGAACTACAGGAAGCCCAAGGGGCAGCGGATAGGATATTGGATTTGGAGTCGAGAAGAACTGAGTTCAAATCCTCCCTCAGACATTTAGTAGCATGAGTGAGTCACTTAATTTCTCTCAACCTGTTTCCTCATCTGTAAGATGAGGTCGATAACAGCATCTACTTCACAAGGTCATTGTCACCATCAAAGGAAACAAGACATATAAATGTTAGCTTTTGTTGCTGGGGACAGATCAAATGTAGTTATTGCCTACATGAGCTCTCGGTGTACCACATACTTCTCAGCCACTTACTAGCTGTGTGACCTTGGATGAGTCCCTTTTCTAGTCTCAACAAATCATATCAATGATATGTAGTTATACCTATATCACAAGAGTTATAAGGTATATACAATGAAAACCATGAAACACCATAAACATGAGCTATTGTTCTTATTAACATAATTACACACTTTAAGCTGTGTACAACATAATAGAGAAGAGATATGTGCACAAATAACTGTGCTACCTAAGAAATCCATCATTTGATCTATGGGGGTCTCCTGTGCAGGAGACCCTAGCCTCACTCTTCCTTAGTAGACTCACAGACACCCAGAACATGAGACCTGCAAGGGACCTTAGAGGTCATTTACTCTAACCCCATGCAGGAAACTGAGACCCTTAGATGAGAAAGGGATTGCCTTGGGCATTAAGGGGCTGAGCTGGAATTCGAACTCAGGCCTCAGGCTGTCCTGTCTTTGAGAAGTTTGCTGAGTCGCTTCAGCCAAATAAATTCATCATCACTCATAGCTAACCACTGGAGGGTGCCAAGCCACACAACCCTTAGCAAGCATTATCCATCTTGGCTGAACCTTACAGAGCACTGGCTTAAGAATCCTATTTTTAAGAACCCAGGGTCACCTTCCCAACATGATGGGTGATTGATCACTGGATGACTTTTGTGGATGCATTAAAAATAACTGATATAAAATGAGATCGAAGGAAAGGAGAAGTGCTGGGGGTTGGAGAGAGGTGAGGACTCTTCTAATTTTGAAAATCAGGGAAAGCTTCCTGGAAGAAGCAGGATTTGAATTATACCTCGAAATCTAGGTAGGCTGTCAACTGGCAGCAATGGGACTGGGAGACTTCTGGATGGACGCTTTGTTTGAGCTAGGTCTCTCTTAAGGCAGCCTGAGATGCAGAGAAAGCAAGAAACTTGCCCCAAATGTTGCTGCTCAGAGGTCCAGCCCCAGCAACTATATGTGCCTTTGACTTCCCCAGGGAATTCTGGGGCGGGAGTGGGGGGAATACCCTTGTGTGAGTGTTGGAAGCCTGTGCCAGGTTTTGAGAGGAGGGGAGGGGAGCTGCTGAGTCCTAAGTATGTCCTTCCTCCTGAAGCTGTCTGCCTTGTCCACTCTCCGTCCGGCCCGTGGAAATAGGATTTGGGCGCCCCATTGTTAAAGGATCATTTATCATGAATGCCCTCCATGTGGGAGGTATGAGAGCGGAGTGTGGGCTCTACTAGGCTATTGTTGACCCATCCCTTATTTCTGATTGATATTTCTTCCCAGGATTATTAATTTGAAAACTCTCTCGAATATTTACCACCTTTTACAAATACACTATTTAAAGCACACTGGGATTTCTTCAAAGTATTCTCTACAGGAAATTAATTTGGCCAAATGCAGGTATCGAAATGCTATCACCGGCAGATGAATTGGAGATTCTGGTCCATAGATATTTCTACCTGGAATTACCAGCACAGGGCTGACGGGGCCAAATGGCTGTTTTCATCAACGACAGTTTTGTCTGTGTAAGAAATATGAGTCTAGCCCGGAGAGAATACAAATACAGGGGCAATTACTGCCGGGGAGAATTTGATCAGCAATAAATATGATGACAGTGCATAGTAATTCACTCTTCTCCCCCAGTTTATATTTACATGACAACCTGAGAAGAGAAAGCCACTTGGCTAGGACCTGGCAAGAGGTAGAGGTGACAGAGGGAGCCTGGGGCAACCAGACAAAGCCAAACGCCTTCCAAGGGCAAAGCAAAGGGAGTTCTGGTCAGAGGCATCTAGGGAAAGAGATGTTCTGGTCCCAGGAACGTTTTGTTAATAATGATTCTGAGCCATTCAGCACTGCCCTACCAACCTTGGGAGGGAGAGAGTGTATGGTTAGTGTTCCCATTTTACAGAGGAGGAAACTGAGGCTCAGAGAAAAGTGACCTGCCCAAGGTCACCCAGGCAGTAAGAAGTCATGCAAACCCAGTCCTTGGAGTCTGTCCACTGACCTCTCTACTGGACCACGCAGTGTCTTCTGCATCTCTGAGCACCGGCTAATGTTTGTCTTCCCCTCGCCATACCATCACCAAAACTATTACCTGATCTCTCTTAACCTTGAGCAGCCAAAGAGCTGGGGTGGAGCGGGGTGGGGCATGGAAGCAGTCTAGACTGGCTGACTCCATCCTGCCTGCAACCTAGTGGGGACCCATGTTCCCTCTTCCAGGGCCCCAGGCTCTCCCTCCTCCCCACACCGGCCCAAGTAACTCCCTCAAACTCAGGTCTTCCTCCTAGCTCCGTCTACTCTTTTCTCAAACCTTGGCAACTTCATGATTCAACTGGAAGTCCCTTCTTCACACTCACCACCACCTCTTGTCTGCTCAATTTTCTGATCCCTGACTCACACCAGCCTTTGATCCTTTACATCATCCTCCCTCCTCCTGGGCTTTTCCCCCATTATGACCCTGCTTACTTGGTCCTCCCCTACCTGTCTGATGCATCCTTCCTGGTTTCCTTTGCTAAGTCAGCCTCCGTAGAAGCAGCTAGGTGGCGCAGTGGATAGAGCACCCACCCTGGAGTCAGGAGGACCTGAGTTCAAATCCGCCCTCAGACACTTGATGCTTATTAGCTGTATGACCCTGGGCAAGTCACTTAACCCCAACTGCCTCACCCAAAAACCAAAAAATAAAATAAATCAGCCTCCCTGTCAGACCTTTTGCTGATGAAATTTCCCAAGCCTCTTTCCTATCTTCCTTCTCTCTCTCTCTCTCTCTCTCTCTCTCTCTCTCTCTCTCTCTCTCTCTGTGTGTGTGTTTTCCTCTGTCTCTTTCTCTCTCTTTCTCTGCACAGACTCTGTCATGCAAACATTGCATTTCTCCCAGGATTGAGCACAGGGCTCTGAACACCAGAGATGCTAAATAAATGCATGTTTAATTGTATTGTGCTATACTGCCCTGAACTGTCCCGAATTTTTCTTTAACAGTTAGCATTGAGGGTTAAGCTACAAAACTCCATCCTGTCGGCCATAACTGGTGCTATATCACTGAATTGTTGATGACAGAACCTAGAAAATTCCCAAATTTTAGGGTTCCAAAGGTTCCTTTTTTCTGATGAGAAATCTTCAGCCCAGAGAGATCATGACTCTCCCAAGGTCCTACAGCTGGTGAATGAACAACTCATTCCAGTAGAGTATGATGAGACATGAGCTGAAATCCTCCCTTTCAAAAGAAGAATCCATTAGTAAATGCAGGTGATGTTGAAATAAAAGATAACAAGAAAAATTAACTTTAAAAGAGAAAAGAAGAATTGTTTGAACATCAAAGGAATCCAACTTTGAGGCTGGCTACACCCATGCTTGTGCTGTGCCCCAGGCTTTATCTCCTCTCTTCAGGGCGGTGAGGCTCTGTCCACCCAGCCCCATCAGTTCTTCTTTCTTCATGGACTCTTTGATGTTTAATCCTGAGAAAGCTGTTGGCTCCTTTCTCATCTGGAGTAAACTAACTTCAGTGGATCTACTTCTTGGCAGGGGCTATACCGGCTTCAGAGAGGAAGTGAGATAGGGACGGTATATCACCCACATCTGTCTCCACAGAACTCACACAGGCTCTCCTATGTTCTCTTGCTTGAAGTGCCAATGCTGTGGCCAGCCTGGTTTGGTTCCTTGGTCCTCCCCAGCTTCAACATTGGTGAGGGAAAGGGCATGAAAGTTGGACCCTCTTGAAGAAGCAGAACTGAATGTGACTCCTTGGGTGAAAGCCTCCCATGTACATCTGGAGCATGTGATGGGTTAGGCTACTGCCTGGAACAGGCAGGTCTGCAGGTGCCCTGGGGCTCCTCAGAGCAGATGTGTGACCTTTCTCTGTCAGTGGGGACCATATGGTTTATGGGACTAAATCACAGAATGGAATTCTTAATTAATCCAATAGAATTTTCCCCCTTTAAGATAATTCTATTTCTTTGGGCTCTAAAACTAAAAGTACTTCAGTGTTGCTAGATGGGACAAGCAGAGGTGGCATATTTGGGTGGGTGATGCCAGAACCTGGGTTCTAGTTCTGATATGGGCACTGTTTGATGTGTAACATGGGGCAAAGTGGGCAGCCCCTTTGGATTCACTCAATAATAAAAGTGACTCATTTATAGTCAGTCAACTAGTCTTTGTTAAGTTCCTACGGTGTGCCAAGAACTGTAGTAAGTGTAAGCAGAGAGCAATAAAGTGGACAGAGCCCTGCACTCAGAGTTGGGATGAACTGGATTAGAATCCTCCCTCTGACAGGTAGCTGTGTGACCCTGACAAGTCACTAAACCCCATCCTAGTCAGTTTTCTCATCTGTAAAATAACTCCCAGGAACAACCTGAGGATCCAATGAGAGAATTAGGGTCCTTGCCCAGAGAGTAACCCCTTGGAATAGAGAATCTCTTTGCAATCCCTCCTAGAAGAAAAAGAATCAGATTCTAGCTTCTAAACTGAAAAAGACCTTGTTGCTGTTGTCGTATCTGACTCTTCGTGACCCCATTTGGGGTTTTCTTAGCAAAGTTCTTGGAGTGGTTTACCACTTCCTTCTCTAGCTCATTTTACAAATGAGAAAACTGAAGCAAACAGGGTCAAGTGACTTGCCCAGGGTCACATAGCTAGGAGATGTCTGAGGTGAGGTTTGACCTCAGGTCTTCCTAACTCCAGATCTGGCACTCAATCCACTATGCCACCTTTGCTGTCCCCAGAAAAGACCTTAGAGATCATCTATCTAGTCCAATAACCTCATTATACAAATGTGGAAGCTGAGGCCCAGAGCAACAAGAAACTGACTTGCCCAAGGACATACAGGTAGGAACAGAACTGGGGTTCACACTAGTCCCCTGACTCCAAATACTGGGCTTTTTCAGAAGCAGAAATTGTTGAAACCGGGATGAATGAATGTGCATTGTGATGCCCTGAAATATCACTGAGGTGTGTCCCACAGCTGTTCAGCATTGATCACCATTTATCCCTGTCTCAGTCTCAGCTCTGGCTCCTCACCTTCCCAGAAACCACATCTGTGCCTTAGAAGAATAATGAGGTCACTTGGGGAGCTACTTATGAGTGCCCAGAGCTGGCTTCTCATCTCAAACTGAAGCAAAGCCCCACCACACACACACACACACACACACACACACACACACAAAGGGAGGACTTTGTGCCAGGTAGGGGAGGCAGTAGGTTCAAGAAAAGAGGAGATGTCCTGTGCAGACTGGTTTCTGAATAGTTTTGCCTGCTCTCTGAGCCAGAATATTAGTCCCACCCATGTCTCAGGAGGAATCCCATCGATAGCATCCTAAACAAGTGCTTGTTTTTGAACTGGAATCATTCCAGCAGTATAAGCTCCTTGAGGGAAGGGCCCATATTCATTTTTGCCTTCATATTCCCTACTGCAGAGCATAGTGCCTGGTACACAGCAGGGGTTTAATAAGTGGTGGAAATTTTTCACACATAAAAGAGTCACTCAAGGAAGAGCTTTTAAAGTAGAGAGGTAATGGAGGATAGTGGTAGACAATGCTTGACTCTCACTCTCTTTGGAACGTGTTCAAAGAGGGAAGACTATGTATACATAGTCAGTTGTGTATAGAAAGGTAACTTACCCAATAGAAAAACAGGATGGGAAGAGGATAACTGAAAAGTGGGGGGGGGGGGTATAAAAGGGAGAGCAGATTAAGGGAGGCAGTGGTTAGAAGGAAAATAGACTTTTGAGGAGGGATGGGATAAAAAGAGAGAGAAAGGGGAAACAAGAAAATGGGTTGAAGAGAAATGCAGAATAATCATAGCTGTGAATGTGAATGGGATGAGCTCACCCATGAAATAGAAGCAGATAGTAGAATGGATTAGAAACCAGAATCCAACAAAATGCTGTTTACAAGAGACACACTTGAAACAGAAAAATAAACACAGTTAAAATAAAGGACTGCAGCAGAATCTAGTATGCTTCAGCTAAACTAAAAAATGGAAGGGGTAGCAATCATGTTCTCAGATAAAGCAAAAATAGATGTAATCTTAAAAAATAAACAGGAAAACAACATTATGCTAAAAGGTACCATAGACAATGAAGTATTATAAACTTTTTAAGACAAGTTTCACTGATAACAATTTCTTTTCTCAAATATATACTGGGTGTACAACTGAGTCAAATTTATAAAAATAAGAGCCACTCCCCAATGTATAAATGGTAAAAGTATTTAACCAGGCAAGTTTCAGAAAAAGAAATCAAAGCTGTTTATAGTCATATTTTGAAAATGCTCTAAATCACTATTGATTAGAGCAGTGCACATTTAAACAATTCTGAGAGATCACCTCACACCTATCAAAAATGCCAAATGCCAAAGTAGACAAGGGAAAAATATGTACACTAATGAATTGTTGGTGGAGTATGACCAAAGTGTTATAAAACTGTGCATACCCTTTGACCCAACAATAGCACTACTAAGTCTGTATACCAAAGAGATCAAAGGAAAAGGAAAAGGGCCTATATGTACAAAAATATTTAGAGCAGCTCTCGTTGTGGTGGCAAAGAATTAGAAATCAAGGGGATGCCCATCAATTAGGGAATGGCTGAACATGTTCTGGAATATTATTGTGATGAAGTACTATGGTACTATAAGAAATGACGATAGAGGTGGTTTCAGAAAAAAATGGCAAGACCTATATGAACTGATGCAAAGTGAAGTGAAAATAACTGGGAGATCATTGGGCACAGTAAAAGCAATGTTGTAATGATGATCAACTGTGAAAAACTTGGCTATTCTTATGAGTTACGTTGATCCAAAACAATTCCAAAGGACCCATGATGAAAAATGCTATTCACCTCCAGAGAGAACTGATGAACTCTGAGTGCAGATTGAGGTATAATTTTCTCACTTTATTCTTTTTGCTTTTTATAATATGGATAATATGGAAATATGTTTTGCATGATTTCACATATATAATAGATATCGTATTGCTTGCCTTCTCAGTAGGTGGGGAAGGGGAAGGAGGGAGGTTAAGCATTTGAACTTAAATTTTAAAAAGAAAAGAATGTTAAAATAAATCATATTTTTTAAAAAGAACGAATAACTATGTGGCACTAAGCCACTGGACAGATCACCATGAGTCCTGGGTAGACTCAAGACTTTATTTCTGCCAGGAGGTGAGGAGGAAGGGTGTTCTAGACATCAGGGACAGCCAGGGCAAAGACACAGAGGTAGGGGATAGAGTGTTGCATGTGAGGAACAGAGATAAGGGCAAGAGGAGGAGCAATAACCAGTCTTCTTTAATGGTGCAGCCTTCCCTTTGTTGATTATTTCCAAATAATTCTGCCTGTAGCTTTTTGAATGTTCTCTCCGCCAATCCTAACCTTAATCCTAACTTGACTGCTCTTTGAGAACAGGGATTGCCTTTTGCCATTCTTTGTATCCCTAGCACTTAGCAATTAAAAAATTGTCTGTGACTTTGGAGAGATCAGATTCATTTTAAATATGAGGTCAGTAAGAATTGGAAATGAAAGGAATGCCCATCAATTGAGGAATGGCTGAACAAGGTATGGCATATGATGGTGATGGAATATTATTTTGCTATAAGATGAGCGGGATGATTTCAGAAAGGCCTGGAAAGATTTGTATGAACTGATGCATAGTGAAGTGAGCAGAACCAAGAGAACATTGTGCACAGTGACAGAAATATTGTTTGATGAAGAAATGTGAATGACTTAATTATTCTCAGTAATACAATGATCCAAGACAATTTCAAAGGACTATTGATGAAACATGCCATCCATTTCCAGAGAAAGAACTTATATTGATTGAAAAAAGACTGAAGCATGCTATTTTTCACTTTCTTTCATTTTTTTGTTTTATTCAGGTTTTCTTGTAAAAAATTACTAATATGGTAATGTTTTGTATAATCGTACATGTATAAGCCATATCTGATTGCTTGCTGTCAAGGAGAGGAGGGAGGGAAGGAGGGGAGGGAAGGATAGAAATTGGAACTCAAAACTATAAATAAAAATGTTTATTAATTGAAAAAATAAAGAAATATGAGGCCGGGAGCCAGATTTCAGAAGGTTTAGAAGACTAAACAAAGAGGAAGTGGAAGCACCAATTGTAGCCAGATTTCTCAAGGTGTTTACCCATGAAAGGTAGGTGAGCTATAGGATTGTTAACAGAGATAGAGCATGAGTATCATAACTGGAGGAACTCATAAAAATCATCTAATCAAACCGCACCCCCATATTACAGATGAGAAAACTAAGCAAAGAGAGGTCACACAACCAGGAAGAGGCAAATATGGGATTTGAACTCAATTCTTCCTGTCTCTAAGCCTGGCACTCCATCCAGAATCTTCAGTGAGCCACTCAGAAAAACACCTGTATGACCTGGTACAGAACCAAGAGAACCATTGGCCCAATGGCTCTAACAATGGAAGAGAAAGTAGAAGCACTAGTTTTAGCCAGATTTCTTGAGGAATTTATTCCCTCTGAATAAAAGCAACACTAAAAGGCAGTTAGTATCCTGGTGACTGTAATAACCAATCTCAGCCCTTTAGACTAGAGACTGAAGCACCTTTTAGCACTCCAGAGGTGGAGCACTGTGGGTACTGAAAGTGGCATTCACTACCAGACATAGTAACATGGTCGGGTGCTTTATGTTAGCTGTTTTCTTTGTTTTAAGGAAGGGTTCAGGATAGGAGGGATGTGAGAAATTGTCTACAGTATAAAAAAAGGTAACAATTAAACTTATTTCAAAGATAAAAACAGAGTACCCTTTCCTGCTCTAAAGTTTATACTGCCATTTAATGAACCTTCCCATAGCAAGCTGACTACTAACTGTCTGGGTCCAGGCTTACTGCCCTTTCCATTACTCAACATGTCTTGTCAACCCAGGCAAAGATACTTGAGGGGAGAGGCGGGGGAGGGGCGGGGAGGGGCGGGGAGGCCCTCTTATTCTCTTTATTCACCACAGTGCCTGGTGCAATGTCATATACTTGGAAGGCTTTTCAGCCATACTCCCTGAATTTAATTTATATTAATACATGCCATTTATTTAAAAATTAATTAATTTTTAAAAGACATGACCTCATTGCCATCTGACCAAAAGCCATTTCCTTTTGTCTACTAATTCTGGTGAGATTTCTTCACCCACTCTGGCCCACTTTCATTAAAAGAGCCCTAGCCTGGACATAAGCATGAGATTCTGTCCTGGGTTCACCACTTTGCAATACAGCCTTGGAAGAGGTACATTTCCTCTCTGAGCCTTGGTTTGCTCCTCTAAAATAGGAAGGGGCTATATGAGATGGCCTTTACATAATACCTGTCTGTTCTATAGCTGTTCCTTACATAAGTGGATAATTAGAATATGATGATGAGCTGAGACAACATCCCATTTTTCTTAAAAGGGCTAAGTCACCACAGTATACACCTCCTCACTTTCCCAGAAGATAAATGAGTGCTGACATGAAGACCATTTTCATAAAGCTAGATCTCCATCATTTATTAATATGGCTCTTCTAATTGTATTCATCAATTAATCATTACATTTTAAACTTGTATTTGTGAAATCAGAAAGGTGAGCAAAATGGATGAAAACTGAAATTGTTTCCCAGGCCTGAGGAGGCCAGGGAGAAGAAAGAATCAAAGGATTTCCAGACAAGAGAGGTGCCAGAGATGCTCTGTGGCTGGGATCTAGGCCAATAATCTAGGTCAAATAAAATGCCAAAGCTAGTTGAGATTGGAGGGAAAAGCTGATAAGAGCTAAATGAGATGCATCTGTGGAAAGTGGAATAGGACCACCACCTAGGATGAAGAGGTTAATGGTAAAAGATGACAGAGAGAAGGAAGAACTACTCAACTCCTATGGTGCTTCTCTTTTGTCTGCAAACTGAAAATACCTGAGGCCTGAAAAGATCAAAATAAGGATGGAAAATAGGAAGTAGATTCCTGAGGTAAATAGTGAGATGGTATGAGCACATTTAGTTGCCCTGGATGAGCCCAAATCATCCTGTCTGCATTTGACAATAACAGAATTGGCCAGCACTGTTGCTTAACCAAGGTGGGTGACCTTTGAAAGATTACAGTTGGAAATAGTACTGTGAGAACAGAAAATGCCAAATGTCATGTTGATTTTCTTTAAAATTATAAAGGAGAGAATGGATCCCATATCCTTTGGGGCAGGGAGCCTGACTGATTTCTGCCACAGTTCTAGAACATCCTATTTTAAGGAAGAAAAGGAAAGAAAGACAGCCAGTGTGACTTTCTCAAGGAGCAGGGAGGTTAGACTAGCCTTGTTTTCTTTTTTAACTAGACTAGTACATCAGAGGAAATCTATAGTTAGAGTTTATCTAGGCGTTAGAAAAGCATTTTCTTACAGAAAAGATGGAGGGAGGGAGGCAGGCAACAATAGTTGGGTGGATTTGAAACAAGTTTGATGGCCTGACCCAAAGATCTATCATTGCTGATTTGGTGTCATTCTGAAAGAAGGTCTCTAAGATTTACCCTGCACTATCTCATCATCAATGCCTTGGATGAAGGCAGCAATGATATGGTTATCAGATTCATTGATGACACAAAGCCATGAAGGATAAATAACTATGGACATCCAAATCAGGATTCAGCACTATCTCAGCCACCTGGATTAGCCTCTCAATCTGTTCAAATGAAATTGGGTAGAAATTAGGTCCTATTCTCAGGTTCCAAAAATTGACTTCCCATGTACAAGATGTGGCAACATAGATAAACAGTAATTCATCTGAGATACCTAACCTGATATTAGTCTATGTGACTTAGCATATCATATGTGATGGGGAAACAATATTTTAGCCTACATTAAAGGACATATAACATCCGGGGCATTGAAGTAAAAAATCTTGCTGAGGAGGGAACAAGCATTTATTAAGCACTCGCTGTATGCCAGGTACACTTTTGCAAATATGATCTCCTTTGGTCCTTACAACAACCCTGAGAGGTGTGACTTATCTAGGGTCACACAGCAAGTAAGTATCTGAGGCCAAATTTGAACTCAAGTCTTCCTGACTTGCACTGCTCCATGTAGCTCCTCACTGAGCCTATGATTTCATTGGTATATGGAACTCCCTTCCCTGGTATTTGGAAATCCACCAATTCAGGTTGGCATCTTTTCTGTAATTTATAATCTTAGAGAGGGTTCTAGAGCATTAAAAAGTAAAGTGGCTTATGGGGCATCATGCAGTCAGTATTTATCAGAAGGGGACTTGAACTCAGATCTTTTGGCACCAAGGTCAGCTATCTATCCATGAGGCCATGCTACCTCTCCAATCTAGGTGAAGGTTTTTTTTTAATGATATTGATAACCTGAAGGATGTCCAGAGGAGGGCAACCAGAAGAATAATGAAATGCCTAAAGTTCATCCTAGATAAAGATTGATTTAAGGAACTGAGATGGTTAAACCTGGAGAAGAGAAGACTCAGGGGGCACCTGAGGGCTATTTTCAAATATTCAAAAGGCTGTTACTAGAAGAGGGATGAGGGCGGCTCTATTGTGCTTCAAGAGACAGTAAGTGAAAGGCATAAAGAAGATCATTTAGTCTTGATGAGAGGGAAAGCTTCCTAACAATGAGAGCTGTCCCCAAAATGGAACGGTCAGCCTCTAGCACCAGTGAGTTTTCCCTTACTAGAGATCTGTAGACAATGCTATTCATCAGGCACGTTATACAGGGGGTCTCTTTTCAGGACAGAATGAATTCAATGGCTAGCCAATCAAACAACAACATTTATGACACACCTATTGTGGATTGGGCACCATGCTAGGTGACAGGGATGTGATGACAAAAGTGAAACAGTCTCTGCCCTCAAAGAGTTTACATTCTCTGAGGAAAACTAACATGAACAGGTCTAATCATGTGCTATACCAGTCCCTTTGGATTCTGAGATCATAAGATTTGTTTTGTAGATGACGATGATAGCAGTGACAATGGCAGCAGTGCTGCTGCTGCTGCTGCTGCTGGTAGTGATCATGATGTTAATGATGAAAAAGATGGTAGTGGTAATGAAGATAGTGGTGATGATGACAGAAGATGTTTACACAGTGCTTTAGGGCTTGCAAAAGGCTTAACATATGTGATCTCAGTTTATAAATGAGCTTGTATGTTAAGCCAGTGCTGCCATTGACTGCCAAGACTCTCTCCTAGGCAAGAAAAGCATGGGTTTCCTGGTCAGCCATTTCTGAGCTCTTTGAGAATCCTTGAAACTGATACACATCAATTAAACATCAATAAGAGATGATGTTCACTGCAGTTTCCCTTTATCCATTTCTCATTTCTCGTTTTTGTTAATATTTTGTTTAAACACATTTTGACAGAGCTGTCATAATTGCACCAAGTGTCTTTCCATCTATAACCTTACTTTTCATGTGTTCTTGGCTTTGACCTTAAACCTAACAAGTCATCAATCACACTGGTAGTCAACTGGGCAATTACTCCCATAGTGATTACCACTCCTTTCTTAACTGCGCACAAGAGCGCGCGCGCACACACACACACACATTTACACACACACACATATACATATACATGCTCATTTTCATTTTTTATGATGTTATTTAGCACCCACCCCCTCCAGAAGCTTACAACTATCTTCTTGAAAGAACAGATTCATGAGAGGGATGCTTCTAGGGAACCCACAACCTTTGACCCCTTTGATTTCTTGATCCTAAACTAAAAGCTAAAATATAGAAAAAGAGTACATAAGAGGCCTCTTCATCTCTCTGTCTGAACTATGCTTCAATATGACCAAAGTCATGGACTCCAGCTAGGCTCCTGGTGACTACCCTTCCCTAGATGGTTCCTGGCTAAAGACTACTATATGTAGTCTGCATTAAAGGGGGCCTGTGGGGGGGGGGGTCTCACTCCAAGTACTGCTCACTAGCCAGGCCATATCTGGAGCCTTTTGTCCATCCTGGGTGACATGTTTTAGTAAAGACATTGATCATTGTGTCCAGAGGAGGGTAAGCAGGATTGCAAGAAGGTTAAAGATCATGACATTCAACTCAATTAGATTTCTCAAGTATTTATTAAATACCTGCTGTGTCCCAGTCATTGTCCTAGACACTAGAAAGGCAAAGCCCAAAAAATGAAGAGAGACCAACACTTCCTGTTCTCAAGGAGCTTACATCCCATTGTGATGATAATCAGTGGAAGGAATTATGGCCATTCAGCCTGGGGAAAAGAAAATTATGGGGGGAAGGGTGTCGGGGAGGGAAGGTCATGCTTAACATAGTTAATCTCCTGCAAAGAGTTCCTCTATCATCACTAACTGAGAGTAAATACTCATGACAATGAGGGCCTAAAAACTTTCACATACAAAGAGATGGCTCCCATTTTTCATCTCTCCTAAATAAATACATGGAATAAACATAAAAGAAAATTGATGATTTTGAAAATGCAGTTATTGAAAAAGGTTTATCATCATTGGAGATCTTTCTTCCCAGAGAACACCTCACTTTCCATTCTGGAGAATTTGTTCTGCCAGAATATGGATAGTTTGCAAAGATCAGATAAACATAAATCTCATTCCTTTCCAAACCACTTGGTCTTAAATTCATTTTTCATGTCTCCATTTATCAATGCCTCTTCTAATTACATTTTAACAAAACTAGGTAGCTACCCTTGACCACCTTCCCCTCCCACTGGACTCCACGTGGGAGAATCTGTCATGCATGTATCAAATTTGTGGGTGGACAGATAGGACAGCATTTTGGTTGGATCCCACTTTGGGAAAGATGAGCTATGAGTATACTCAGATACTGAGATCAATTTCAGAGGCATTGATGACAAGTCTGGTCCAAATGCATCATGGGTTGGGGGTTAGGGGAAGCTCCCTCTTGGGTGCCCAGAGGCCCACTTTACAGGGACACTGTACCATCAAGGCAATGACAAAGGAGGCATGGCTTAATGATTGCAGAAACATGTAAGCTTCCTCCCCACCAAAAAATTATTTTCTCCCATAGAATCCCAGAATTTTAGAGCTAAAAGGAACTCTAGCCCTAGTTCATCAAGTATACCTCATATCTGAGTAGAAATCCCCTCCTCAGCCTGCCTTGCAAATGGTCACCCAGCCTCCCTCGAAGACCTTTGGTAAGTGAACAACAAATACCTCCTGAGCTAACCCATTCTCCATTGAAGACAACCACCTCAGTGGCTCTCCTCCTTTGCTAGTGGGGGCCAAGAACTCCTTATCTCTTCCTGGCTTCTCTGGCCTCCTTCAAGACTGAGCTCCAATCCTACCTTCTACAGGAGGATTTTCGTGTCCCACCCCCATAATAGTGCCTTCTCTTTTCAGATGGCTTCCCATCTATTCTATATTCTATATATGTACCTAATCATTTGCATCTTATCTCCCCCACTAGAATGTGACATCCTTGAGGACAGGGATCATGTTTTTTGTCTTTATTTGTACCCTTGGCACTTAGCACAGTGCCTGAACTATAGTAGGCAATTAAGAAGCAGGATGCAAAAGCCACATGTTCATGTTCAAGTGCTATATTGATGGCTGATAAAGTGACAAGTGTTGGAGGGAAGGAATTGTGGCCTAATAGTGCTAACACCAGCTTAATATCTGGGTTGCAACTCTTCATTGGTCCTCCTGCCCTGGTCTGATGGCACTATGGATGACAACAGGGATCAGATCAGAAAGCATCAACTCCCTGCATGGCAGGGTTTGACAAAGTTGTTGGCTCCAGTTGGAGAAAAGATCATTCAATCCTGGTGACCAGCGATTTTCTAGGCCCCTGTTGTGGATCAGAGCAGGAAGGGTCCTTGGAGAGCCTATAGTCCAACCCCCTAGTTAAACAGGGAGGAAAACAAGGCCCAAATGGAGAAGTGATTTGTCCAAAGTCCCATAGAGAATCGGTGGAAGGGGCTGTTCTTAAGCCCAGATTTCTTTCTGTGATCATGGCCCTTGTTCTAGAGTTCCTTACCACCTCCCTTCATACTTATATTAGCCTCTTAACTATTTACCTTGGATCCACATTCCTTTCCCTATCATTTGTAACCTGATGCTGAAATATTCCTGATGTACAGTTCTGATCAAGACTCTCACCTCAAAAAAAAATATATTTCTCCCTATCCCCCAAGGGACAAGATGCAAATTTGTTACTCCAGTGTACTAGGCCTTACCGAAACTGGCTCCAGTTGATCTTTGAAACTCTACGGCTCACCATTGTCTTTTCATCAATTCTACATTTCGATCACACCAGTCCAATCACTTTATCTTGTCTCCTTTCCATTTCTTACAATAGTCCTCAATGTGCAGAATTGACTCCCTTCACATAATAAAAATAATAAAAGCTCCCAATTCAGGAGCACTTTAAGGTTGACAAAGCAATTCCCTTACAACAGCTCTGTCAGGTGGCTGGGGCAGATATGAGTATCCTCATTTCATAGACAAGAAAACTGTGGTCCAAAGATCTTGGATTAGCCCAGGTTACACAGACAGCAAGCAGGAGAAGCAGCCTTCTGACACAGGTCAGAGAATGACAGAACAAGAAGAGAATCCAGAGGCCAATGAGTCAAACCTGTACCTGGGCAGGAACTTCTGCTACAAGACACCTTGAGGAAGAGGTCTCCACTGAAGACCTCCAGTGAGGGGGATCTCACAATTACCACCAAAGACAGCCTGTCCCACTTTGGGATAGCTCCAATTATTAGGAAGCTTTCCTAATCCTGAACATTAAGTTCAGGATTTTTGTGACTTCCCTTCTCCCTGAATTGTTACAGGTTCTGCCCCTAGGGTCAAATGAAAAAAGCCCAATCTCTCCTTCAAATACTTGAAGATAGCCATTGTGGCTATTTTTTAAAACATTTAATTTAAAGTTTTGAATTTCAAATTCTACCCTTCCGTCCCCTCTCCCCTCTCCCCTCTCCCCTCCCTCACATTGTAAGTGGTCGTATATAGGTTATACATGTGCAATTATGTAAAACACTTCCATAGAAGCCACTTTGTACAAGAAGACTCAAAGAAAAAAAGAGAGAGAGAAGTAGCCTGCTTCAGTCTGTATTCAATCAATTTCAGTTCTTTCTTGGGAGGTCGATACTGTGCTTCATCTTTAGTCCTTTGGGATTGTCCTGGATCATTATAATACTGAGAACAGTTCAGTCATACACGTTTCATCAAACAATATTGCTGTCACTGTGCATGTTCTCCTGGTTCTGCTTACTTCACCAAACATCAGTTCATACAAGTCTTTTCAGTCCTTTCTAAAATCATCCTGCTTGTCATTTCTCATAGCACAATAATATTCCATCACCATCCTATCCCACAGCTTGTTTAGTCATTCCCCAATGGATGGTCATTCCTTTGATTTCCACTTCTCAGCCACCACACAAAGAGCTGCCATATTGTGTCTATTCTGAGTCTTCTCTTGGCCTGGCTAAACATTCCCAGTTCTTTCAGTGAATCCTCAGGTGGCATGAACTTGACTCCCTTCACAATGCTGATAGCCTTCCTTGAGCTGGTCTCCAGCTAATTAATATCCTTTCTAAAATATCATTCCCAGAATTCAATACAATAGCCAGATTTTGGATAACCAGGGAAAGGCATAAAGGCGCTCTCACTTCCCTTTTCCTAGATACCGTGCCTTTCTTAATTACCCCCAAGGTTTCATTGTCTTTCTTGGCTACTATGTCTCACTGTCAACTCACATTGAGCTTTGTTGTTGTTCAGTCCTTTCAGGTGTGTCCAACTCCTCATGACCCCATTTAGGGTTTTCTTGGCAAAGACACTGAAGTAATTTGCCATCTCCTCCATCTCATTTTACAGATGAGGAACTGAGGCGAACAGTGTGAAGTGGTCACACAGCTAGTATGTGTCTGAGGCCAGATTGGAACTCAAAAAGATAAGACTTCCTGACTTCAGGCCCAGAGCTCTATCTACTGCAATGCCACCTAACTTATTGAGTTTATGGTTCACTCAAATTCCTAGATTTTTTTAGACAAGTCACTGTCTAACTGTGCTTCCCTCCATTTTGTACTTGTGAAGTTGTGGTTTAAGTCAGCTCTAATACATTACATTTATCCCTACTTAATGAATCTTATTTTATGTTTCCCAGTGTTCTAGAGCAGTGGTTCTCAAAGTGCTGATTCAGGGATCTATGAAGATCCTTGAGATATGTCCAGGGAGTCTTTGAGTCAAAGCTATTTTCATAATAACACTAAAATATTTCATTTCTAATATGCTAAATACGATATAACCCTTGCAAACAAAGCTCTTGAGAGGGTCCTTGGCAACTTTTAAGAGTATAAAGGGATCCTGAGGCCAAAAATTCTGAGAACTGCCTTGGCTCCCAAGATCTCTGTGGATCCTCACTGTCCAAAAATGTGTTCCTTGTTTTATGTCATTTTTACACTTGATAGGCATGTCAACTGTGCCTTTATCTAACTGATTAATCAACAAGTATTTACTAAGCACTTTTTACACTCCAGACACTCTTCCAAGTGCTAAGGATAAAAATACAAAGAACAAACTCTTCCCTGCTTTCTATGACCTTACATTCTAATGGTTCTAAATCCATATTCAAAAGATGAAAGAGCATGTGGCCAAACACAGACCCCGGGGGCATCCTACTGGGGACCTCCTAATCATTGGGCTTTAATCCAGCCTTCTAAGCAGAGGTAAATGTCCTTGTATCACATAGCCCACATCTGTCCAACTTTTCCAAAAGAATAACATCAATAATTTGTCCTCTGATAAAATACAGAAAATCAAATCCCCCAAATCCTCTGCTCTTGATGAAGCTGTGCTAATACTTAGTAAGACAAACATCCTTTCCTGGATGTTTATAAACTATCTCTTTAATCATCTTTTCTAGAATTGTCTCTAGAATTGGAAGTTGAGCTCACTGGCCTATGAGCTGTAGATTCTATTCTCTTCCCTTTTTGGAAAAAGATACACTTTCTCCCCTCTGGTCTATCACTACCTCTATCATTTTCTGCAACCTTTTAAAGTCCCTTGGCAGAGACTCAGCCCTATCACTCCCTCAGATGGTTTCAGTACTAACAGATGTGGTACATCCGGGCCAGGGCACTTTAACTTGTGGAGGTCATCCTTCCCTATTTTCTTGTTGATATTGTTGTTGTTCAGTTGTTTTCAGTCATGTCTGACTATTTGTGACCCTATTTGGAGAATTCTTGGCAAAGATACTGGAGTGGTTTGCCATTTCCTTCTCCAGTTCATTTTACAGATGAGGAAACTGAGGTGAACAGGGTTAAGTGACTTGTCCAGGGTTATATAGCTATTTGTGTGTGTGTGTGTGTGTCTGTGTGTGTGTCTGTGTGTGTATACACACAAGTTATGTATATGAAGCTGAATTTGAACTCAGGAAGATGAGTCTTCCTGATTCTAGGTGCAGCATTCTATATGCTGTGCCACCTAGCTGCCCCAGTTCTCATACTAATTACTTACTTGTTTCATTTTTAGCTGCCTATTTGCCACATGTGTTCTCTGTTTCACTTTGTTCTCTTTGGCAGAGATAACAGAAGAAATAACAGAAGGCATCTCTGCCTTCTCTCCATCTTCTGGTATCTCCATCCCATCAGTAACTCTTTTGAGATACCATGATCCTTCCAGCCACACATATCTCTTTTCCACTGAAATCTCTCCTTCCACTTGGACCTTTCCTATGGGTTTTTAGCACATTCTGACTTCTGTAATAATTATGCATGCCCCTGTTGTCTTCATTAGATTATAAGGTACTTGTGGGCAGAGCATATATAGCCTTGATAAATGTGAATGAAACTAACTTAGAGTTTAATTAAATTGGAATAGAGGCTGATAGCCTAGTATATATATTTTTGTTTGTTTGTTTGGTGAGGCAATTGCGGTTAAGTGACTTGGTCAAAGTCACACAGCTAGTTAAGTGTCAAGTGTCTGAAGCCGGATTTGAACTCAGGTCCTCCTGAATCCAGGGCCAGTGCTCTATCCACTGTGCCATCTAGCTGCCCCTAGCATATATATATAGATATAGATATAGATATATAGATATAGATATAGATATAGATATAGATATAGATATAGATATAGATATAGATTAGATTTTACCTTATACCATGCTTTTTTTTAATCAATTACCCCATGCCAAAAGTAGAGGCCAGATCTGCTTGTCTGTTCAAATTACTTAGAAGGATACAACAACTGAAGGTATTATTAATGGAATTATTATTAGAACAAGCTAATTGTTACAGAAAGGAGATAACATGTGGCCAAAAAGAAAAATCCCTCATCAATGTAATCATCCTTGTAAAATGTGATTTCTCTCAAAACAGCCGTGTGGGGAAGTGATTATCTCTTCCGATGTTCAAATTAAAGATGGGTAAATGAGTACTAACCTGTCTCCTCTTATGGTCCATTAATTGATACATGATTGTTTGAAATTTGGAAGAGAATCCAATTAGCCTGAATTCTGCCTTCTTTCAATTGGAGAATTTAATCTCCAAAGCTTTTCTAACTTTGATGCCTTTCCCATGGGCTGAAAGCTTTGTGGATCATCTTTAACTCTCGTCCATCATCACATATTTACTGAAAGTAAGCCTCATTGGGCTTTATGGAGAACAGTTTCTTAATCTCCCACAAAGAAGTTTAGCAGAGGTTTTGATGAAGAACTAATTCCATTGGACCTCTGCATCCATCTGTAGGTATCCCACATAAAGCCTACCACATGTATGCATGCGCACACACGCGCACACACACACCCTGCCCTAGGGCATTCCTTGTCTCTGGTTCTAGTCATGTGGCCTTGAGTAACCACAAACTTGGGGAGCTTATGACACTGAGAGGCAGTACCTACCCACAAGCTAGAACTGATCAAGTAATTTCCCAAACATGCTGCTTGCAAGGTCATCCCCAATATCCCCTAGTCTCCAACTATGAATAAGCACACAGAGTTAGGGGTGATCATTTTGAATTTTTCCATATTGATCGTCTTCTAAAGGAGATTTTTAAAATTCATCAAAATCCAGCTAATATTAACAAAGCTTCCTTTGCTGAATAATGTCTTGACCATCTGCATTGCCTCCTAATGGCATGGAGTAGACCCATGACATCGAAGCCTGAGCCATTGGCTGGGAAACCCTAAAAGATCCAAACAAGATTGGGGTGGAACCAAGATTGCAGAGGAAAGGCTGTGACTCTCCCATGCTCCCAACAAATCTGTCCACATACCTCAAAAAATGCCATAAAGCAACTCCTGGAGCAGCACAACGCATAAAAGAACATATTGAGACTATTTTCCATCAAAAGACAGCTAAATTAGGTGGCTGGAATCCTATGTTGTTCAAGGTGAGAAAGGAGCTCAGTGTGTGGTTCAGATCCAGCCCCAGGCAGGTCAAACCTCCAGAGCCTCAGAATCTTCAGCAGCTTCTTCTGAAACTCAGCTCACAAACTGGTGAGGGGGTCCAGCAATTGGTTGGGGGGAAATAGTTTTGGTCTCTGCTGGAGCTAAGGCAGAGTGCCCATATTCTGAAGCAATAAGCAAACAAGATGGAAAGGCTGTCCGTATGATGGCCTATGAGTACATTGCCCAAAGATCAGCATGGCTAAGGTCAGAGAGGTTTATTGCCTGAGCAGTGGCCACTGCAGGATGGAGGTTTTAGCCACAGGGTTCACTGGCATTATTGACCCATTTGTAAGAGGGTTATGATCAGTGTCTGTGGAAGGGCTGCCCACCATAATGACATACATCATGGATCCCTAAACGAATGTATAAGTGAATAAAGAATGAATGAATGAATTTATAACCAGAAGATTCAAGTATACCTCGTGGTGTATATCAGTTAGCTTCCATGACCTCTGAGGTCATTTTCAGAACAATTATTCTCTAAGTCTGGGATTGTAAGAATATAGACCTTGAGGTTGAAGGGCCCCCAGTTACCATCTCATCCAATCCTCTGATTTTCCAAGTGAGGAAACTGAGGCCCAGAGAGGTTGAGTGACACGTCCAAGGTCACACAGGTAGAAAGGAACAGAAGTGGGATAGCAACTCAGGTCTTTGGTTCCCATGCCAGGGCTCTTTCCCCCATACCAATAAACACCTGCCCTTCAGGATTGTTGTGAGAACCCAGCGCCTGTCTCATAGTTGGCACACAAGGAATGGTTGTTCCTTCCCTTCACTAACATGATTTCCCCTCCAAAAACTCCTCAGAAATTACCCAGATCGATGCATTCATGATAAGGATTTTACACACAAAGTGCCCCCTGTGATCAGTGCTGAGGGTGGGGATGTTACAAAGAAGAAAACCCAGGCTCTGCCCTCCTGGAGCTCATAGTCCAATGAGGAAGACAGAAGACAGAACATGATAAATTCCTGAAAGAGGTATGAGCCGAAGATGGAAAAAGCCCTGATTGGGGACAAATCATTTCTGATTGTGATGATCAGAGGGGTCTTCCTGGAGAAGGGAGCACCATTATGAGCCCTACCACTTGGTAGCCAAGCCACCTTGGGTGAGTCACTTCATCTTTCTTGGCCTTAGTTATTACAGATGCAAAATGGGAATAATTACTTGTACCAGCCTCACATGAGTGCTTGGAGATTCCAATGAGACAAAATGTCAGGCAGCTTTGAAAAATCAGAAAAGAACAAGAAGTCGTTATCCATCTTGTAGCACTTAGCATAGTGCCTGGCATATAATAAGTGCTTAATAAGTGTTTGTTGACTGATTAATTATAATAAAGTCATCATCAATTGACAATTCCCAAGTGCAAAAGCCTTTGACAATTTGTCTACACAGAAACAATAATATTATCATGCTAACTCGCATTTATGTAGCACTTGAAGGTTTACAAAGTACTTTTAAATGTATTATCTCATTTGATACAACAATCCTAGGAGATAGATGTTCGTATTAGTCACATTTTACATATGAGGAAACTGAGGCTGAGAAAGCCTACACAGCTTAACCAAGGTTGACATCTAATAAGTGTCTAAGGCAGGATTCAAATTCAGGTGTTCCTGACTCCAAAGGTAATTCCCTATCCACTATACCACCTACCTGATCCATTTGATAACTATGGCAGCATGAGGAATGCCAATTGTCTTGTATGACCTAAAGGCCAAACTAGGAAAAATTAGGAGAAAGAGAAGGAAAGAGGTAGATTTCAGTTCTGTATAAATAAAAATTTAGTAGAACTAGACAAAGTGGAATGCAGTTCCTGAGAAGATAATGAGTTCCCCATCAGAGGTAGCATTCAAGCAGGACTGACTGAGCACTTCATGTAAATGTTGTATAGAGGACACTGAGATTCCATGATTCTCTAATTTTTGAAGCATCCATCCCTTGGAACTCAGTTTCCCAGTTCTACAAATGATATCCAAAGCACTTGTCCACCCTTCAGTGCCTCTGTGTTTTGATCTTTTGAGCTTGTGTTTCCTATGCCTCATCAAAGATCAAAGCTAATCCCTCCTCAGAGGAGCATTACTGTGTTGGAACAGATGCCCATCCTGTTATTAGGGAGAAAGTGACCACCAAGTAATGAGAACAATCACTGTTCCATTGGTCATCCACAGGATGCACACCACACAGTTATTTTGATGGAAGGAAGGCTTTGAGACCAGTTGAGCAGGGAGTGCCTGATCCCAGGGGAGAAGCTAATTTTCCAAGGAAAACATAAGAATAAGACCCGTGAGAAGATGGGATCAATTGCTGCCCCATCTCCCAAGCACTTTCCTGACCTTTCCTGACCAGGTGGGATCCAAAACTTTCTTCCCTCCTACATCTAGCACCTGGGGCTTCTGATTGAATAACTCAGTGAGCATTGATTAAACACCAACTATGTGCACAATCCAGTGCAAATTTAGAATTAGGGTTAGGGTTAGGATACAAAATTTGGTAAGACAGAAGTGCTGAAGTCAAGAAATTCATGATCTAATGGAGTTGAGGGAGGATAAACATGCCAATAACAAGCATGCCAAGGAGAGCCAGATGAGTGGAGACAAAGTCTTCTAGGAAATGGGAGGAGGGAGGTATCATGACAAGGAAATACTGATTGAGGGCCTCTTGCTGTGACAATTCAATTCAATGTCCATTAAACACCTACCTTGTGCAATAGGTACAAGGGTGATACAAAGTAGAGATAATGCCCAGGCCCACCCCTCAGGGACCTTACAGTCTCAACGCAACATAAGACACATACGTGGATAACATATGATACAGTTACATAATGAGTGTGTCAGACCAGAGCAAACACAATGATACATGGAATGTGAGGGGAAAGGCTGTTACCATCTTCCTTGAGGAGGTGCCCAAAATTGAGCATCAAAAGATACACACAACTCGATCAGGTACTCAAGTCTGGTTACTTCAACTACAAGAAAAAGCACTGGAAAACACAGAGGTGAGAAGCCTGTCTAGCCTGGCTAGAGCCAAGTTGTGTCACACAAATCTGGAGAGGCATGAGGACTTCAGATTTTGGAGAGCTTCAGTTGCAGACTAAGGAGCATGAACTTTATTTCAAAGTCAATAAGAACTGACTGATTTATTTGATTAAAGGAGACACAGAATTATATCTGCCTAAGAGGTAAGATGAAGTCTCCCATGCCCCATCCTTTAGCTACAAGCAAGTACCATCCCCCCCACGCCCCACCCCGGTCCTCTGCAGCCTTAGTAGGGAGAAAGCTCTTATCAATGGTCCAGGCTTCCCACTTCCTAAAAACCTTCAAAGAGCTGTCTTCCATGGGTTTGTGGCTCTTCAGTGTCTGACCTGTGAATCAGAAGGTGCAGGTGCAAGGCAATCTTAAGAAAAGGAAATGTGCAAATTTGGGCTCTCTCATTCCTCCAAAAAAAATCCCAAAGAGAATTGAAGTTGCCTTAGGTTAAAAATCAATTTTTCATTATACCTAGATAAGAGTATAGTTAAGTGGATTCAATCCTGATGGACAGAAGAAACAAAAAGAACAGCAACTAATGACTCAACATCAGCTCAGAGGGGGCACACAGGTTGGTCTCCAGGAGAGTACTCCAAGCGTGAATGCTTAAACATCAGCTAGTCAACATTCTTATCAATGACTTGAACCAAGACATAGGGAGAATGCTTATGAAATGTGTAAATGACACAAATGGAGAAGGAACAGCTAATGGATTGATCCTGTCCTCCAGTTATAAATATCACCTTCAGAAATAACAAGATGGGAAAGGTGTGACTAAACAAAGATCACTGTGAGAAAGACTTGGAGATTTGGTAAAGTACAAGCTCAATGTGAGTCATCCATATGAAATAGTAGACAAAAAAGCCCATTCCCTCTTGGGCAGCTAGCAGAGAAACAGAACTTCTAGAAATAAGGAGGTGAGAGTTTGCTTTGGTCAGACTATATCTCCTGCTTAGTTCTATCAGCCACATTTTAGTGAGAAAATTCATGATCTGGAAAATGGTCAGAGAATGGGGACCAGGGTGATGCAATGAGTAGATTCCATGCATAGTGAGGATCTGTCAAAGGTAGTCAAAATGCTGAGCCTAGAACAGAGGAAGCCCAGAGAGGACATGATGCTCATGACCAAGTATCTGGAGGGCTGTTGCATGGAAGATGGCTGTAACTAGTCCCAGAAGGAAGAACTAGGGGTGGTAGGGAAAGTTGCTGAGAAGTAGATGTAACCCAAGGCAAAAAAAGACTTCTTATGAAAGTAGTGAGTATCCTATCACTGAAGGTCCTCAATCAGAGGCTAGATGACCCCTTGTAAAGAATGTTGTAGAGGGAATTGATTCTTATTCAGAAACTCCTTGGGTTGGATGTTATCTGAGGTCCCATCCAACTTTGAGATTGTAGGATACACAAGGAAGTATTTAACATGGGCCTGTTCTTGGAGCCAAATCATGTAATGGATTGTTAAAAATTCTTGTCCATACTTCTACTTGGAGGCTGATATCCTGCACTGTAGCTGAATTGTTGATTCCTCTTTTCTTAAAAAAAATAACTTTGAGAAAGTCATCTTGAGTTGGGTTAATCCCAAAAACAGTGGGATCTTCACCGCTAGCTGAGCACGAAGGCACAGTGGGTTTCTGCACTAATGGAAAAGCCCACTGCAGAGGACTGGACGAGATGAAACATATGCTTCCTCTGCCTGCATGAGACTCAAGGATGATCATCAGTTTCCTGTAACAGAGACATAACTGAACATCTGGGAGTCTGGGGCTCTGCTCTTGGAGTTGGTCACCTAGATCTGACATCCTACCTCTTGGTTGAGCTGTCCACTGCCCTCCGTCCTTCCCCCCAGGGTTCCACAAAGATGAAGGACCACTCTGTTATTTAAGGTCCTGATCTAGGGGCTAATACCGGCTTCAGTCCTGCCAGCTGGATCACAAGGCAGCAGCGTCCATGCTTTTGGAAAGAAGTCAATGGTGGTGGCGGGAAGGTCTGCAGGAGTCAAACCTTTGTCAACAAAAACGTGCCACAACACACCCCTAATGGCATGTAAATGACTTGACAGATGCCCTGCCTTGGTCCAGTGCCCGGAACGTGTGGATCCAGCCAGTTCCTCTCTGAGAAGGAGGCTGTTGCTAGACACTGTCGAAGAACCACTGTGATGGTGACTTTCAAGCTAACCTAGCTTCTGCCTCCATTGCAGGGAGGGCAGAACTGACAGAGCCAGAGGCTAAAATCTTTGGGCTAAGACATATCAGAGGAGACAACTGGAGTAGAAACTCAAACTAAGGTCAAGATGCCCCAAGATGAGTCATCAACCAAAGGGGGGCATGAAGAGTTAGGGTCAAGTTTCCATGAAGGGATAAGGAACACAGAGAAATGAGGAAAGGTATCATCACAATTAGAGCTGTTCGGCAGTGGAATGGGCCACCATGGCAGGTGGTAGACTACCTTTCACTAGATTCTTCAAGCAGAGACTGGATGGCCACTTTCCAGGGTTTCTGTAGAGGAGATTCCCACTGAGGTAGAATTGGGCTGGCTTCCCTCTGCTCTCCCTCCTAGCTCTAGGAGCCTGTGATTCTGAAATCCAGTTGGGGTTAGAGAGGACCAAAGGGAAGAGAGCAGATGCCATAAACCCATATGATGCCACTCATACCCTCCATGCATTTATGCTGGTTGAAGAAATCCTGACTTCCTCAAGAATCTTCCTTCTCTCTTTGTGTTCCCCCATGTCTCTAATGTTCATAGCACCAACATACTCTGAATGGCACCATAGAGATAGGTGTCATCCTAACTCAATAAGCCCTCCCATGGTGGGTAATACATGACTGGCATGGGCATGGCATCTCTTTCTATCCTGACAGTCTATAGCACATCATTAATTGTCAAAGTTCATCCATGGCAGTTCTCTCCTGTGTCTGATGCTGATCCATTCCCATGAAAAGAAGACCTATGTGAGAATCTTTGTATCTGAAAATGACATATGGTAGAGAGCATTTCACTGGGGTTCAAAGGATGGATAAACAGAGGGAATATTATACTTAGAGTGTGCTATAGACTGCCAGACTAGGTGGAAGATATGGATGCAGAGTTCTGATGTCAAGTACCAATCTGTCACGGATAAGAAAAGCCATAATATTGGATTTATCTGAATTGAAGAGAATATCAAAGATCATCTACTATAGTCTGTAATGGAGCATAAATGTATGGCTTCAGACATTTGCCTGCCACGTCCCTGAGAAGAAGTCATCCAGCCTCTGTCAAAAGACCTCCAGGAATAGATAACCCAAAGCAGTCTTATACTTTGGAGCTACTGTAGCTATTAGGAAGGCCTGGTTCAGTTTGGTTTTTCTCTGTCTGTTCTCTAAAGTTTCCATTCATTCCTCTGCCTTCTGTGAACAAGCAAAATAAATTTCATTGCTCTTTCATGTTTAAGCCCCTTAAATATATAACATCATAGGATCCTAGATTTGAGTACATATGGCTCTGGATTTGGAGGGAGAAAGTCCTAGGTTCAAATCTCACCTCAGATGATGACTGTGTGAACCTGTGCCTCAGTTGCTACATTAAGGAAATTAAGGAAGATTAGAATTGATGATCTCTAAGATCCCTCCCAGATCTAAATCCATTCTTTTATGTTCCTATGCTCATAGAGTCAAACTCTCTCATTTTACAGCTAGGGAAACGGAGGTCCAGAGAGATTAAGTGACTTATCCAAGATCACACAGATGTTAAGTGACAAAACTAAGATTTGAACCCAGGTCTTCTGAACCCAGTGGTCTTTCCACTGTGTCATGCAGATAGTTACCATGACAAATATAGAAAGACATCTAAGTCTTCTCTTCTCCACTCTAAACATCCACATTTTCTTTAGCCACATGAAATGGCTTAAGGTTCCATCACCATCCTGGATGCCTTCCTTTGGACTCACTGCCAGCAAACTAATGCCCCTTCTATAACAAAATGCTCAGGGGCAGCTCAGTGGCGCAGTGGAGAGAGCACCGGCCCTGGAGTCAGGAGGACCTGAGTTCAAATCTGACCTCAGACACTTGACACTTACTAGCTGTGTGACCCTGGGTACACCCTGCCCCCCAAAATAAAATAAAATGCTCAGAATTGGACCCTCTCCTCTAGATGTGATCAGGACAGATTTCAAATTGCTCAACATCTGTTGGAAGTCCCCCCCCACCTTGTTCAAAGGTGGGCATCGGATAAATCCCTGCCTCGTTCGACATGCTCATGATGAAGGATGGCCCTTAGCAGAACACGTGGAAACAGAAACAGGACAACATTCAACTACGAAATCCAACAACAGGTATGTAGGGCACATATCTGCCAGCTGGAATGGCCAAGGAAGACTTCACAAGCATCAAGGACATTCCAGCTTCTCAGCACTGCACGGCTGTGTCTCCATTGGCTCCTTCGGTGCTTGGCCATTTCACTCACTCAATCTGTCGAAGACAACGGAGTTTACTCTTCAGAGCTTTCGTCAGCAGTCTGCTGTTATACATCCCATGAATGCTGGGTTTGGACATTTTGAGCACTGGATAAAAATCCCACCTCTAATGATTATTGTTTGACCCAAGTCAGGTCACTGGCTTCCTCATAGAAGGTGGGATCTACGATAATGCCAGCACTGCCTGCCTCACAGAGCTGTGATAATGAGCCAAATGAAATCCCATGTTAGAAGCACTATAGAAACACAAACAATTGTTGTGGCTGGCGTTAACATAATTCATAGTCAATCACAAAGTTTCCAAGTGTTCTAGTGAACAGGCCTTTTAATACCCTAAGAGCCACACTTCCAGTGGCCCTGATCCTGGATTCTTAAGTCTGTGGGGAGTCTGGGAGAGCTGCTATAGATTTTTCCCCAGTGGCCATGGGAGTCAAAATGGCCCCAGGAGACAGGAATGACAATACCAGTTTCTAGCCTGCTACTAGCTGGGATTTTAGGACAGTGGAGACACAGATAAGTAGACAGAGTTGTCTTTACAGACATGATCTTACTTGATCCACACAACAACCCTACAAGGTAGGTGTTGTTATTATCTGCATTTTTTTTACCATTGAGGAATCTAAGACAAACAGAGGTTGAGTGACATGCCCAGGGTCATACAGCCAGTAGGTATCTGAGGTTGGATTTGAACTGAGGCCTTCCTAACTCCAGGCCCAACACTTAGCCACCCAGCTGCCTCAGAATGGTGATAGGGAAAAATTGTTCAGTTTGGCAAAAAGTCAAGAAGAGTGGAATGGGTTTTGGGAATGAATGATCCAGCCAAGCCAAAAAGTCACAGCTTCCACTTCCCAAACAAGTGTACTAAGATACCAGGCCAAGGAAGGTGAAATGATTCCAGGGTTAGACTCATGATCTGGATAAGCATGAAGAAAGACTCCAGCAGACAGAGCCCCAAAAAGGTCCAAGTGGAGGAAAGAAAGGTGGAAAGGCAGCAAGCAAAGGTTGTTTTCTGAAGCTCTAACAGCTCCAGAGCATCTCCTCTTTGGCCAGCTTTCATCCTTAGCCTTCCTTCCAGACTCCTTTGAGGCAGAGGTGGTACAGAGAGAAACATGAGACAGAAATAGAGCTCTCTCTTCTCTGTTGATAATCACCCTATGAATAGCTTCATTTTTAAAAGGTGGCCTCAAAGGGAGAAATCGGGGTTTAGTGGGGACCACCCCAACCCGAAAGTGAGGAGAACCAGGTTCGAGCTTCGCCACTAACTCACAGAGAGAGCTGGAGCAGGTCACTCCATCTCTCTTGGATTTAGGCTCTTCCTTCATAAACTAAGCAAGTTGGATAAGAAGGTCCCTTTGCGAGTCTGGGACAAATTCAAAACCTCCTTGAAGGAATCCTGCCAGAGTAAAGCATTTTACTCTGATATGAAGCCCTTCACATAATCTTAACAGTATAGTAGCACTCCAGGACTAGAAGGAACTTGGCCCTGCATAGGTGGCCTGGAAATACACTTTGAAGGACACCAGGGATCTGAGAAGTAGAGGCAAGAGGCTGAGTGTTCTAGGCATGGGGACCAGCTTGTGCAAAGGAGTGGAGGGGGGGTATACAAGGCCATGATCAAGGAAGGAGAAGCAGTCCAGTTTTGTCAGGAATGCAAAGGAATCATGTGGCATCAATCTGAAAGGAAAGGCTAGACCATGTTTAGGAGAGCTTTACGGAGTGGGCAAAGGTTATCAAGTGTACAATGGAGAGCCTTTGAAGCTTCTTGAGCTAAGGAATGACGTGATCAGACCTGCCCTTTAAGTCAGCAGAACTAGGAGGCCCTTGTGTCATGAGTACAGACCATATGCCAATGAGGAGAATGGAAAGCTTCAGAAGACAGATTCCCCATTACTAGAGGTCACCATCACAATCACCAGAAGATGCTCTTTCTGCCTATTTCCGTCCCCTGTGCTGTGACCTTCAACTCCTTCCTCATCCTTCAGGGCCAGATAAACCTTCTTCCCTCTGGAAGCATCTCTGATTGCTCTCACCCATGCCGAGTGATCTTCCTAGAGATTCCTTCTCTAGCTCAGTATAAATTGTCTGTACCTCCCCTTTGGGCACTTAATACATTTCCTTGTTTCTCTGGAGATGGAAGAAGAGGAAGAGGAGAAGGAGAATCAGGATGAGAGTTCACATTTATATTAATGTAAAGGAGGGAAAGCATGAAGAGGAGGAGGAAGAGGAGGAAGAGGCAGAGGAGAACAAGAGGTAACATGTATACACTTTGTGAAGGTTGGCACAGCACTATACATATCTCATTTGAACAGCACAACAGCCCTGTGAAGCGAGTTATATTATTATCTCCGTTTTACAGTTGAGGACACTGAGGCTAAGACAGGTTAAGTGACTTCCCCAAGGTCACACGGCTGGTATGCATCTCAGGTCCTGTCTTCGAGTCCAGTGCTCTATCCACTCTACCATCTGGCCAGCCCCATGTTTGTCCCACCCTCTCTTTGTGCTGGTCTGAGGACAGTTCTTATCCACATTTGTCTCACTCCCAAATTTATTCCTCAATATATGACAGGCTGGGTGGGTGAGTCATTATTGGCTGGGTAGTACACAGGCCATCAAGAGAAAGCACTGGGCAAACAGGAGGCATTCCCTATAGAATGTTCTGACGCAGAGTCTAGATCCTGAAATCAGCTATTTGACCGGTACCAGACCGCAGAGGCCCCTAAACCAACTCTTTCCTTTTACAAATGTGTCCAAGGCAAGGGAATTAACTCACTTGGGGTCATCCAAAGAGTACGTTTCTGAGGCAAGATTTCTTGAAACTGCTTCTCGACTCTCAGCTCAGCACACCAGATCATTTAAAAGAAGAATCACAAACTTACTTTCAAAAAATCCATCTCATCCCTTTATTAATTCATTTCACCCATTGCTGGAAAGATCAGCCCTTAGCAATGGAATTCTCTAGAGACAGACTTGAATACAGTCAGCATGTCTCTCACCCTGTACATGTGTGGGGTTCCAAGCAGGCACCCACTGGTGAGGGATTTGGTAAGTGGTTTTTTAGGTCAAGGGCTTTGCTAAAGGGCCATGGGTCACCAAGCAGAGTAAAGGCTGCCCCATTGGCACAGTGAGCAGGAAGATAAACCAGTCTGAGGCCTTGCTGCTGATAGATGCCTGTGTTCTAATCTCTCTCAAGTACATCGAGGGAAATGTCAAGCGGCATCATTAGCCCTCGTGGGCTGGGGCCAAAAAGCAGGATGAATTCCTCAGCATTCACAGAAAAATGGAAAGCCAAGGTAGAGGATGGATGAGCACAGAGGCTCTGTCAGCAGTGAGGAGCGATGGGAGTCCTGCCCATGGACAGATGTCAGGAAGAGACAGGTCCCAGTGGGAGGCACGACCTCCATCCACATAGATGGAAAGGACAACTCCCCCATTTTGGGGGTGAAAGAAGAGAACTCGTTTGCTCGAAGAACCCCAGGATTTTTCTGTGGAGGCCCAGCACAGGATGAGAAGAAAGGGATGTGGGCTTTGTCTAGTCGGCGTCCAGGGGATTGTGGGGGAATGAGGCCTCAGACAACAGGCAGCTGAGTCCCAAGATGAAGGAGGAAGGAATCCTGTCTGCAGCCTCCCTGATGAACAGGCCTCTTTCTCAACCCCAGAACTAGAAGCAATGGACAGAAATACAGAAAAGGACACTGGGTTCCCAGTGAAGGCAAAATGTCAGTTACCCAAAAGTGAGGTCAGCTCCCTAAACAGGGAGTGAGCTTCCTGACACTGGGAATCTTTTCAAAGAGACTGGACGATTGCAGGCTGAGTTGGAACCGGTATCATGACGATGTCTGTTCTGGTTCAGCTGGGATTTGATTGCCCTTGAGATATGTCCAGTTCTGAGGTTTGGTGACCTCTGGTCATGGGGATTTGTCCATATTCCACTCTCCATCTCGCTGTAACTCCCATCCCCACTGCTCACAGCTCTCTCCCCTGAGGCCCAGGACAAGACCAAGGTCTCTTCTCTGTGATGGTCTTTCAAATGCCTAAACACAACTAGCATGGCCTTGCCAGTTTCCTCTCCTCTAGGGCAAACATAACTGGTCCTCCTCCAATGGGAATTAAGAGTCACCGAATTAGAGCTGAAAGGGACCTCATTGGCCGCCCCAATCCAAGGATGGAGCTGATTCAGAATGGAACAGGATGCTAGAGGAGAGTATCAAAGGTCATTGAGTTCAAGCCCATCACTATACAGAGGAGAAAACGGAGGCTCGGGAGGGGAAGTGACTGTCTCACAAGAAGTTGGTAATAATTATAATCACAATAATAACAATTGTAATAATAACAGCTAGCATTGACATAGCATCTTTACCAGTCAATTAGCATTTATTAAAAAGCCTGTGATGTACCAGAACTGGACTAAGTGCTAGGGAAGGAAGGAAGGAAGGAGGGAGGGAGGGAGGGAGGGAGGGAAGGAAGGAAGGAAGGAAGGAAGGAAGGAAGGAAGGAAGGAAGGAAGGAAGGAAGGAAGGAAGGAAGGAAGGAAGGAAGGAAGGAAGGAAGGAAGAAAGGAAGGAAGGAGGGAGGGAGGGAGGGAAGGAGGGGAGGATGGAAGGAAGGAAGGAAGGAGGGAAGGAAGGAAGGAAGGAAGGAAGGAAGGAAGGAAGGAAGGAAGGAAGGAAGGAAGGAAGGAAGGAAGGAAGGAAGGAAGGAAGGAAGGAAGGAAGGAAGGAAGGAGGGAGAAAGAAAAGTCCCTGTTCTCAAAGAAAGCAGTCTAATTTTAAGGTGTGCCAAGTGCTTTACAAACATCATCTCTTTTGACCCTCACAACAACATTGGGAGCTGGGAGCTATCCATATGCCCATTCCATAGATGAGGAGCCTGAGGCTGACAGAGGTTCAGTGACTTGCATAGGATCACAAAGCTGGTAAGAGTGCAAGGCAAGATGTGAAACTGCATCTTCCTGACCAACATTCCAGTCCCTGCTTGTTGTCACCAGTTGCCTGCCTCAGAAGGGAAGGGATTCCTGCTCTATGCTTTGTACTGTGCTCTCTTCATGGGTCCGGGCATGAGTGGGAAGGGTCACTCTGGGTCTCACAGGACGCCCTGGAATGGAAGGGCAGACCCTTGGACACCCCAGTGCCCACCCTCAGAGCAGCAGCAGAGCCCGCTGTGCTCTGCCATCCAAGTGGTCCCTGGTACCTGGAAGAGCAGTTGCAGTGGACTCAGGGCAGCTCACTGAAGGAGAGAACAATCCAGCATCTGCTGTTTTCTCTCTTTAGGGGAGAGTCTTCGTGCCTTCTATTTCTGGATCTCTTGGACCTTAAATAGAATGCTGTCCCTGCCGAAGCCTGTGGGTGCATGCTTCTGCAAGGAGCACAAACATTCCATTATGTGCTCGGACCCCATCAAGGAGATATTTCAAGGGGCTATAATTTTAAGCGTCCCTAATGTGCAACTACACATGAAACTTATATTTACCTTGGTAATTAGGAATATGGGCATTCAAAGCCTCCTTAACTGGTGAATCATAAGTAATTCCTTTATTCATTGTGTCCAAATGTCCTTGTAATTAGCCCTGCTAGAATTTGCAGAACTTGAAATATGTAATTTGCCAGATTCCCAGAATGCTTTTAGACCCAAAACAAACATGTGTGTAAAAAATGCTCACAGCCCCAAAGACAAGGCTGATTTCTGAGCCGCCCAGCCAAGGCCCAGGAAGGCAGGGTAACAGGCTCCAAGCTGGGCTCTCCCAAGCTGTGGCAGAGGCCCTCGGCATCCATGGGATCCATGGGATCCATGGGATCATAGAGTTAGAAACTAGGAAGTCATGAGGTCCAACCTCTTTATTTTATAGAGGAGAAAACTGAAGTGCCTAGAGATGATGGCCATGCCTCTGACCCAGGCAGGGTTGAACCCTGGTACTCTGAGTCCAGAGACAGGGGTTTGTCCACCTGGCCACATTGCAGGGTCCCTCTAAAGCTGGGAACCAGATTTGACTCAGTGCTTTGGAGTTTGTCAGAAAACCAGCACCAACCAGGGGCCTGCCCTGGCATTTCATCGACAGCGCCAGAGACTTGTACACACTCACCTTTTACAAATATCACCTCCTTTTCCTTCCCTGCTCTGGGGGAGGCCGGCGGTGGGCATCCCCAGGATGCCTAGGGAGCGGCAGCTGCTCTGTTTGCTTAGAGGAGTCATAGCCTCAGTGCAAGAGACAGCAGCCTGCTTCTCGTACTAAGGAGTGGAGTGTGGTGGCAGAAAACAATCCTTCACTCAACAGTTCCTTGATAAGTGACAGTTACGTGGCTTTGGAGAAGGTTGGATTCACAGCTAGAAGGAAGACCTGAATTCAAAAACTGATCTAGTCACCGAAGATTTCTGAAACCTTGGGAAAAGCCATTTGGTCTCCTCTGGGTCTCTTTTTCCTCAACCATAGATAGCAGGGGTGGAGTCATCTCTCTCTGAATCTCCTCGATTCTGAGCTCCTGGAGGACAGAGGCTGTCTTTTGCTTCTTTTTGTATATCACAGTACCTGGAGCATAGCAGGTGCTTCTTAGGTGTGTGCTGATTGATTGAATGAATCTATAATCCTACATGAGAGCTTGAATTAGTGGGAAAGCCCTTTGGCACAGCTGAGCTCCCTTTCCAAGCTCTGACACTGTCTGACCTTGGGTGGATCATCCACCATATTTGACCACCATTGTCCTCATCTGAGAAATGGGCTGGATAATGCTCATGCTCCCTAGCTGACTGGGTTGTTGTGAGGAAAGCACTTTGTTATCCCAAAAGGACTCCAGAAATGAACCTTATTATCCACATGTCCAGAGACATCCACACATGGGAAGCAGGGTGGGGTTCTGCCCTCTTCATCATGGAAAGGTGCTAGTTCTCAGCTGAGGCAACTCTACCCAGAAAGTAGCAGGATGCCCCCCACAGCCTGCTAACCTCCTCAGGGACAGTATTGAACTACCGGCCCTAAGAAAGCAGGACCAGGACTCTAGCAACAAGGAGGTAGCTTGTCTTAGCACCTAGCATCCCTCCACAAAGCCCCACCAACCTGCCCTTGGTATTTGTGAATCTGAGCCCTCACTGTATTCTGGGGAGGGTTGTGAAGGAGAAAAGGGGAGGGACGGAGGAGGGAAGGGAAGGAGGGAGGGAGAGAGAGAGAGAAGGAGGGAGAGAGAGAGAGAAGGAGGGAGAGAGGGAGAGAGAGAGAGGAGAGAGAGAGGAGAGAGAGAGAGAGAGAGAGAGAGAGAGAGAGAGAGAGAGAGAGAGAGAGAGAGAGAGAGGAGAGAGAGAGAGAGAGAGAGAGAGAGAGAGAGAGAGAGAGAGAGAGAGAGAGAGAGAAGGCGCTAAGCCTGCATCATGGGGCTGCTTAGAAATAGCTTTCTCTCCGATCCAGAAAAGCTGGTAATGTAGCACCATCTACAGGGGCAGAGGGAGACCAGGCGGGGTTCCTGATCCCTGCAAACAGCTGAGGCCTCATCTCTCTTCCGTATCTTCTCCGCATCCCCCAGGGTCACTCTGATCAAGGAGACTGAGGGTAATCGGGGGAAACAAAGGCAGCCGCACGTGCCGCCAGAATCCAGGAAACCCGTGCGCGGAACCCATGGATTTCATTAGAGGCACTTTGTGAGCAGAGCTCCCTGTGCTCTGAGGGACGCTGCCGCGGTGGCCATGGACAGCAGAGAATGCCCAGTAATAGAATGCGCTGTGGAGGACTGTTTTTAGAAATTGGCCAAAAGCTCCTCCAGCTGTGTTTGGGGTCTGAATAATGTCTGAAATTACTCCACCAATGTCCCTGGAATCTAGAGCGGGCTCTCGCTTCCAAGAATCAGAGCATAACATGCCCGCTGACAAGGGAAAATATATTTTCATTCTCTTCCCCTCCTCCCTCCCTCCCTCTCTCTCCCTCCCTACCCCCCTCTCCCTTTTCCCCTGCCAGAGTCTCTCTGTCTCTCTCTCTCTGTCTCTGTCTCTCTCTCTCTGTCTCTCTCTGTCTTTCTGAATGTCTGTCTGTCTATATGTCTCTGTCTCTCCCTGTCTATGTGTGTGTGTGTGTGCATCACTATGTCTCCATCTCTGTTTCTCAATATCTTCTCCCCTTGAGTCAACCCAAGACAGGAACATGTCCATCCAAAGCTTTGAGAAAATGTCTTTGGAACCAGTAAAAGGGAAGGTACTTGGCAGTATCCATTTTTTATTCAATCACTCACTCGCTCACTCATTCACTCATTCACTCATTCACTTATTCATTCCTAGCCTTCAAAGCCTTCCCCAGGCTTGTTCACACCCTCCCTTTCCAGCTGAACTTTCCATCCCTCACCCATACACTCTCATCACTTTTTCTGGTGGGTCAATGAGAGTTAAGTGACTTGCCCAGGGTCACACAGGTAGTCAAGTGTCAAGTGTCTGAGTCCAGATTTGAACTCAGATCCTCCTGAATCCAGGGCTGGGGCTTTATCCACTGTACCACCTAGCTGCCCCCCCCCCCATACATTCTCAATACTCCCTTCAAACAGGGCCACCTGCTATTCCTCCTGGGAGAAGGAGAACTTGCAGGAGGAGAGTTTTTCCATCTTATAGGGTCTCATTCTTCCCATCCACGCAGCTAGACAGCCTGTGCTCATGCCATTGGCCATTGGTGAGACCCTCATCCCCATATCCTTCTGCCAGAGCCCCTTCTTTCCTTCCATCCCATTTCATTAGGCAAGCGTTTATTGAACAGTTATTGTGTGCCAGCAATTGGGGAAGCTGGGCACACAGAGACAGGCCCAGCAACTCCAAGGCCTCCTCCTCCTCCGTGCAGACTTCCCTGATTTCTGCCCCCCTCCCTCCACCGCTGCCACCTCCAGGAAGCAATCTATGAGCTCTCTGCACTAATTTCACTTGGAGTCAACCTTCTCTGTGTACCTGCCTCCTGCCCCCACGCTGGGCACTTCTCCAGAGCAGACTCTGGACACCATCTTTGTTCCCCCAGCCCTAAGGAGCGGCCAGTGAGCATGGTAAGCCCTTAAGAAACTGAAGGTGACACCAACTAAACGATGTTGCCCTCTCTGCTCCCTTGTCTGCTTGGGTTCCCTGATTCTGGCCCTAAAGAAGTCTGAGCCCGTGCCCTGTCTTGCTGTATGACCTTGACCAAACCACCTAACCTCCCTAATAGCCGCTGGGTGGTACAGTACATGGAGCGCCAAGCTTGGAGTTGGGACGACTCATCTTCCTGAGTTCAAATCTGGCTTCAGACACTTACTAGTTGTGTGACCCTGGGCAAGTCACTTAACCCTGCTTGCCTCGGTTTCCTCATCTGTAAAATGGGCTGGAGAAGGAAATGACCAACCACTCCAGTAGCTTTGCCAAGAAAACCCCAAATGGGGTCATGAAGAATCAGCTATGACTAAACAACAAAAAACCTCTCTATGATTCTTTTTACTACCATGTAAAATGAGGTGGTGATCCAGATGACCTGAAAGGGGTTGTTCTCTATCTTATGAGACTGTGGCCTCCTGAAATCTGGATGGTGGGCTATACTGAGCTGTTTGTCCCATGCAGAGAATTGCCACTCCCCCATTCCCCAAATCCCCCAGGATTAGAGGTAGCCAGTCTATATGTTCAGGTAGGTCCCAATTAGTGCAGCTAATGAATCCCAGGAAGCGGCCACTTATTCCCATTTGCACTGCATGTTTCCATTGGGCTAGAAACAATCACCATATTTTACATAATTATAACTTCAAAGAGTGTGAATTCTAATACATGCAAATTACTTCATAGGATCTTCATCCACACTAATCAAGACCTGGCTGCACATACATATATATGTGCACATAAATATGCATATATGGATGGATAGCTATAAATACACAGACATGCATTTATTTATAAACACATACATACGTTCATATATTTATATGCATATAGATACACACCTACACAAATCCATGCAGACATGTTTGCAGGACAGAGAAGCAGACGATGGTCAGCCCCTCAGACTGGTCAATCCCTCTCCCCCAACACTATTCCCCCTCTCTACCACACGTACCATAGAGTTTCCTGTAAGAACTCTCGGGGCTTGTTTTACTTCCCAGCTGAACTGTGAGCTCCAGGAGTGTCAAAGATCTAGAACTGGGAGGGACCCAAAGCTCACGCGGCCCATCCCTGTCATTTCAGAAGTGAGGAAGCTCAAGCACAGGAAGAGGAAGGGGCAAAACAAATCACACACAGAGCTAATATCAGAGCTGGGATTCCAAGCAAGCACAAAAACCTGTTTTCTACCAGGCCTTGTTAATGTGGGGGTTTATGTTTTATGGGGCGAGATGCAAGGGGGTATGTTGTCTAATGTACGCCTATCTCCCAGAATCAAGCACAGGTTTCTCAGTAAGTGCACAAAGAATTCTGGTGGAATCGATACATGAATGTATTCGCTCAATTCAATAAATATTTATTAACACTGGTTATGTGAAAGGCCCCAGAACATTATGACTATTATAAAGTCAGTTACAATAATGATTATAATAAGAGCTAGTATGGATGTGGTGACTGCTATGTGCCAGGAGGGGCAGCTGGGTAGTGCAATGGATAGAACACTGGCCCTGAAGTCAGGAGGACCTGAGTTCAACTCTCACCTCAGACACTAGCTGTGTGACCCTGGGTGAGTCACTTAACCCCAATTGCCTTGAACATCTGGGGCCATCTCCAATCATCCTTATGTGTATCTTGCCACTGGATCCAGATGGTTCTGGAGGAGAGAGAGAGGTTGGTGACTTTGCACAGCCCTCCCTCACTTAAATCCAATTCCCTGTAAGTCATAGCATCACTCCAATATCATGGTCCTTTTTGAGAATAAAGGGCAAGGGGGCGGCTTGTGGATAAAGCACCAACCCTGGATTCAGGAGGACCTGAGTTCAAATCCGACCTCAGACACTTGACACTTTACTAGCTGTGTGACCCCAGGCAAGTCACTTAACTCTCATTGCCCTGCAAAAAAAAAAAAGAGAAAAAAAAGAGAATGAAGGACAAACAACAACTATATGCTAGGCACTGTACCAAGCATTTTTTTACAATTATTATCCCATTTGATCCTCCCAATAACCCTGGGTGGTAGATATTATTATTATCCCCATTTGATAGTCAAGAAAACTGAGGTAAACAGAAGTCAAGTGTCTTCCCTAAGCTAATAATTGTCTGAGGCCATATTTAAACTTGAGTCTTCCTGACTCCTGGCCCAGTGCTCTGAGCACTGTGGTGCCCCCTTCAGGCTCCACCTAACTACCTCTGTAGTTGTCTTTGATAATGGATGCTAGAATGGCCTCTGGTAGACTTCCCTTCACCGGGGAACCTAACCCTAACCCTGACCCCTTCTGAGTTGCATCAAGCCCCATTTGACTTCCCTAACTGGCTCATTCTCTCACTTCTGGATCTCTGAAATCTTCCTGTTCTATGGAAACTCTGTGGCTTCCAGAGGATCCCCAGTTCTCTGAAGAGAAGTCTGACCATTGCTGACTAGGTTACCTCACAACCATAGAATGACTGAATGTAGAACTGGGAGAGGCCTTAGATAGCACCTAATTCAGCTGCCCTCTTTCACTGGGCTCTGGGAGATTAAATAGCTTGACCAAGGACACACAGACAGTATCACTAAATCATGATAGAAGTGGAGATTCTGAGCAAGGCAGGACCCTCAAAGTCATCTATTCCTACCGCCTCATTTTACAGAGGAGGAATTTAAGACCCGGGCATGTTAAGTAATCAAGATCACACAGAACAGTGCATGGCAAAGGTGGGATGAGGACCCATGAGCTCTGACTCCAGAATCCAATAGATTGCAAGTGCCTTGAGAGCAGGGACTGGCTTTTGCCTCTTTTTGTACTCTCATCACTAGCACATATAGCCTGGCACACAGTAGGCACTTAATAAATGTTTATTGGTTTCTTGATCAAATCCATTCTAGAGATCAAAACCCTTGGAGCCCGGGAAGGGGAGAGAAAACATCCAATGTTCTCCCCATGAAGCCAGATTTCTCCCCAGACCCCTCATTTTGCAAGTGCCCAGACGGCTCGAATCTGGGGAAAAGATCCCCTATTGCTATTCAGGCCACAGGGTCAGGCATTATTTTTCACTTTGAGTTTCACTGGTTGTGAGGAAAGTCCTGACAGAATGAGGCTAGGTGTGAGCTCCTGTAAAGGTTAGAAATGGACAGAAGCATTTCTGGGTCAGTCCAGATGGGCCATTTTTTCCCTCCAAGATTCCACTGGGCACGACTTCAAAAAATATCAAGGGATCAAAGGATTATCCTCATGTCACTCAGTCATCGGACAACAGAACCCAGTGAGCCCAGTCCTGTGCTTGGCTCCATGGGGGAGACAGAAAAGGAGCAGAACCAGGCTCTGTCCTCAGGGAGTTCACAGTCTGAACAGAGTCCTGGATCATGCTCTCAACAAAGATAACAGTCTGGTGAGGCAAATAGAATTGAAAAGACAGAACTGGGATGTGGGACTCATTCATTCATTCATTCATAGACTCTCTAAACCCAAAAGTCATCTAGTCCAGCCTATGTCTGAAAAATAATTATTTCTATTACAACCAGAACAAGTGGTCAACCAGGCTTCACTTATAGACCTCCAGTAATGGGAAGCTTACCACCTTGAGACCAATTAATTCTACTTGTGGGAATTTTCCCCTCTTGAAATTGAAATCTCCTGCCCTATAATTTTCATTCTTAGGTTGACTCTTTGGGGACAACTTAATTCAATTCCAAGAATGTTTATTATTTATTATAGATACAGAGCTCTGTGAATGAAAAGACAAAAAATTATAGACTTTGAGGTCCCTGATCTCAAGGAGTTTAAAGAACACATCTAATCTCCCTCCCCCACCCATAGAAAATACTGTCCAATGACCCAAGACAATCCAAAGGACCCATGATGAAAGATGCTCTCCACCTCCAGAGAGAGAACTGATGAACTCTGAATGCACATTGAAGCAGTTTTATTACTTTATTTTTCTTGTTTTGTTTGTGTTTTCTTTTGCAATATAGCTAATATGGAAATATGTTTTGCATGACTTCACATGTATAATTGACAACAAATTGCTTCCTTTCTCAAAGAGGGGGGAGGGATGGAAAGGAGGGAGAGAATTTAGAACTCAAAATCTTTTTAAAATGATTATTTAAATAAATTACCTATAATTGGGAAATGTTTAATAAAATGATTAGAAATATTTTTTGTAGAAATATTTTTTAAAAAGGGAAACACTGCTAGGTTTATATCCCAATGACATCCCCAAAAGAGAAAAAGACCTATTTGAACAAAAATATTTCTAGCAGCTCTTTTTGTGGTGACTAAGAATTGGAAATGAAAGAAATACCCATCAATTGGTGAATGGCTAAACAATCTGTGGTATATGATGGTGATGGAATATGACTGCTATAAGAAATGACAAGCAGGATCATTTCAGAAAGGCCTGGAAAGACCTATATGAACTGATGTGTAGTGAAGAGAGCAGAACCAAGAGAACATTGTGCACAGTGACAGCAATATTATTTGATGAAGAACTGTGAATGACAACTATTCTCAGCAATACAATGATCCAAGACAATTCCAAAGTACTAATGATGAAGTTTACTATCCAACCTCCAGAGAAAGAACTGATGTTGATTGAAAACAGACTGAAGCAGGCTATTTTTCACTTTCTTTCATTTTTTCTTTTATTCAAGTTTTCTTGTACAAAATGACTAATATGCTAATGTTTTACATAATTGCACATGTATAACCTATATCTGATTGCTTACTGCCTCAGGGAGGGGAGACAGGAGGGAGGGAGAGATAAAAGTTGAAACTCAAAACTACAAATAAAAATGTTTATTACTTTAAAAATATTTTAAAATAAAGATGCATCAAATAATGTAAAAAAAAAAAAAGGAAAATACTGTCTACAAGCTCAGGCACAGTCTACCTGGCCAATTAGTGTCTATCAGTCTTCCAGAGCACTGGAGGAGCCCAGGCCTCTCTGACTTGAGAAGCAGTTCACTATCTAAGCCCAAGTGATCCAGCCTCGGCTCACCTGGATGAGGCAGACATCCGGCCAGCTTCACACAAACGCTGCATCGGCATGTAGAAGGCTGGTCCAAGGCCAGAGAAAACCTTACAGGATGAAAAGGGGAATCTACTGGAAGTGCTCAAAGGAGCCAAGAGCAGCATTTGCACCCTAAGCACTAAGCATTCATTCAAGGTCTGGCTGGGTGTGATTTCTCTCTGCAAAAACTCCCATTCTTCCATAAATCTAATCAGGTTGCAGGAGACTCTTTACTTTCACCTTTCAGGGACATGAGGGTAACGTTCACTGTACACCTTCATTTAGAGAGCATTTGCTGCCAAATGTTGGCTAATGGGCAGGAGGGCTCACCACCCTGACCCCTGAAATTAATCCTCTGAACCCGGAACAAGAATAAGCACTAAAGACATTTTTATCCTCTGATTTACAGGGGAAGAAACAGGATGAGTGAGATGATGTTTGTAAAGTGCTTAGCACATAGTCAGGTGCTTAATAAATGCTTGTTCTTTCCCTCCAACTTCCTCCTCATAGTCACAGTATTAATAAGTGTCGGGGTAGATTTTCAGGTGTAAGGGGGGTTTTAAAAGATCCCCCAGGTTCATTAAGCCCCATACAGGCCACCAAATGTGTAAGGGCCAAATTTAATATGGGAAGAGCTGCCCCCTCCCCAATTGTTCCTCCCAGACTGATAAGAATCGAGATTAAAAAGCCTCTTTTCAAATAAACAAACAAACAAAAAAAAAAACCCCAGGGTTTATTGATGGGAACCAGTTTAGAAATAAGGACAAAGAAAAGTAGGACATACGACCTATAAACTTGCCCACCAGACTCAGCTGCTACCGTGAACTCTTCTCTTC